>NC_056729.1:1258705970-1258885970 GCF_019279795.1 Protopterus annectens
GTATGCCATACGTTCTGATGTAGTCCCTTGTTGTCGACTGTGGTGCCCATTGTAGGCTAAAGCAGTACATGTATGCTTACTGAGTGTTACTGCTGGTGAATCCAACACCTGTATGAACTGTAGTACTACCTGAAGCTGTATGCCTAAACAGCACAGTATGGTGTACGTCCACATGTATAGGAACCACTGTTTTGTGTGTTCCCTGTAGTCCTCACAGATTACATACCTCAGGCATAAGGTCTCGTAACTACTGACACACAGTACTGTAAGGTACACAGGTAAAGGTCACCTGGGTTGCCATACCTATGTGTCTGGTATGTATGTCTGATGTGTGTGTGTATGCCTGTACCATGGCATCGGTCTTATGTGTGTTACAGGATACAACTGCGTATCTAGCAACATGTATAGTCTAGTACAGCAGTATACCACCTATATTCATGAATGTGCACATATGTTAAGTAGGGGTCTGCCATCAACGACTAGTGTGGTATAGTGGTAATACTGTCACTGGACTTTACAGTCATTGCAATGGATTACACTTTTCATGATGCATTAGCATGATATATACCTCCTGTGGCTAGGTTGTGCATTGTGTCACATACAGTGTGCTATGTACTGTTGTATAGTATTACATAATGTTGTAACTTTGTTTCTGTGCAAAACGTGGTTTGATATATAGAGTGTGCCAGGCACTGTCAGGCAGTTGTGGGTTGAGAACTGATATGTGGTATTGAAAGTGTGTATCTTCTGACAGCCAATAGGTTGCTATATATGGCAGTTAATTGATATCTGTACTTTAGAATGTTACGTGTGCCACATGCCTTGCTCACACATATTGTTTCATTGTCTTCCAGGGTTATGTCGCACCATCGTAATCCCACCTATAGCACAGCGGAGGAAGAGGTTATCACATCCAGCCTGGTGCAGCAGTATGCCCTGCTGTTCTCCAGAACCAGCCAGGACCAGCATGAGCGGACTGCACTGTGGCAAGAGCTTGTCCGTAGAGTAAATGACATAGGCATGCATAACCGGACATATGAGCAGGTACGCCATCACTGCAGTGATTTAATTAGACATGTCCGGCAGCATGCGTCTGATATCTGCAGACAGCAGCTTGCCACAGGTGGGGGGGTAGCCATCCATCCCCCCCTCACCAGAGTGGAGGAGCTGCTCCTGAGCCAGGTGGCTCCTGGCCAACAACAACCCCAATAACTAAAATGTGTAATCATGGAGGCTGGAGCCACCCAGCAAGTTGACATGGAGCGTGCAGGTAACATGGCATAGCTAGAGACTACTGTTACCTCTATTGTTAGAGCATGCTTATGTGAGATGTGTACTGTGTAGTTAGACGATGTGGTGCCTAGTGTTGTGCAATAGTAATAACTTGGAATACAATCTGTAGGCCTGCAACTGTCAACCGCTGTACTACTGTACAATTGCAAACACACAGTAGCAATGCCACAGTTGTTGCCACTGCCAAAGTGTCTTATATCCTTGTAGGTCCCTCTGGTATGACAGCAAGGCAGCCGACCCATGCTCATGAGTGTGTTCTACCTTTAATACTGCTAATTAAATGTGCATGTCATAGGTGAGGTGTAGGCCATGTACACGTAGCAGACATACGCATAATGCATGCTGTGCATGTTTGCTGTGAGACTATGCACATCCCAGTAATGTGGGTAGCTGCCTAAAACACATACAATACACACAGCATTCCACACAATTGTGGCAACACTGAAGTGGACATTGGAAAGGCAGAGTCGATACACATGCACACAACATACGCAACTTTGTCATACGCAGTACATGTTAACATGCTACACATGGCGTATTCAGACGCCCGCTGTAAGGTCACATTACAGTATCCCACACGTCATCCACACAGCACACATAATATACCTGAGGGGTAGATGCCTCACATGTGGCTGTGTGACACTCTTCGACACATAACACATTCATGGTAAGCAATGCCCCCTATTGTGCACCTTACAAACTCATGTAACAACTGGCTGTGAAATGGTGAATGTGGCCATGGTACTGCAGTTCTGGTACAGCATGGTATGTGCCGGTCTAGCACACATTAGTAGCCTTGAGTGACCACGTGATGCTGCATGATGATGGCTCATGGTAGTACACCCCATCCAGTTACAGTGACCACAGTACTACACATAGCATTACTTGCTATGCACCTCAATGTTGCGTGTGTACAAACATAGGCACCATCTACACAATATGCATAGCAATCACCATTTGTACAAAGTTACACATATATGTCTTGTAATGCTATTGAGAGTATAGGTCACATGACACATACTGCGTCTGTGTGATGTTTAATGTTGCAGTTGTGTTGTTCATAGGTTCATAGGTTCATAGATTATTACTAGGCTAACTGCCCTTGTGGGTCATTTTAAGCCTAGCCAACTACCCCATGTGAGAATCAAACCCTGCACCTTGTGTTTGCAAGGTAAACACCTTAACTATTATGCCAACCTCCCATGTCATGTCTGGCACTGGCATGTCCACAGTATGTCCTACACTCATCATAACCACTGTACAATGGCCATGTTGAGCAATGATATTCCATCAGGTAAACATGCACCACTCATCCTGTGTGTATACATAGCATGAATGTGCTAATCCTTTGTCCACAATTATCTGCTGAAGACACAGACGCTCTAATCAGAAATGGATATCTATGTGACACACAGATACACATCCAGCCATGGTATGTATACCTGTGAGAGATGGTGCAGAGGACATTGCAAGAGCCTTTAATAATTGCACAGCACTGTCATGTACATGTACACAGTGCATTCCAAGGTGAGGCCAGTCACTGAACAACAACACACATGCATCAAAAACATGTATAGTGTTATAGCAAGGGCTGTCAACACCTGCACTGCATGCTGTTGGGAAACACATGTCCTGCATTCTGACACATGTGATATAACTGTTTGCCTTGTGATACTGTACCCCCACCATCACCCGCTATTGAGTATGTTCTGGATTGTTGGTTTTGTGTGTGTGTGTGTGTGTGTGTGTGTGTGTGTGTGTGTGTGTGTGTGTGTGTGTGTGTGTGTGTGTGTGTGTGTGTGTGTGTGTGTGTGTGTTTTAGTGAGGAGTGAGTGCATTTGTGTGCATGTGTGCATGTGTTCATGTGTGCATGTGTGCATGTGTTCATGTGTTCATGCGTGCATGTGTGCATGTGTGCATGTGTGCATATGCTCATGTGTGCATGTGTGCATGTGTTCATGTGTTCATGTGTTCATGTGTGCATGTGTGCATGTGTGCATATGTACATGTGTGCCGACATCATGTACAGGTCGTAAAGTGTGTTTCCTGTCTTCCTTTCACAGGTGCTGACTTTCGACTGGTTCACTGCAGCAGGGAAACTGATGTTACTGAGCAAAATAGTGATACTGATGATAGGTGTGTTGAGGCACAGGCATGTTTGCCAGGGTCTGTCGTTGGGCCACCAATCAACAGTACACAACTGTCCACCCCATCCATGCATACAGTCATACTGCCAACACATCCATCACCAATGCCCTTAGCTGAGGGACAGCGTACAGTTGGCATTGGCCAGGACAGTGTGGCATCCATGGCACATGCATCCCAACACAGCAGCCATACCCAGATGTCTGGAAGGGTACCACATAGGCAGATGTCCAGGGGTTCTTGTAGGAGCACTGCTGCTCATCATGACACTGGCAGACGTGCCACAGGTCTGATAGCGTCACGCATGTTCCAGGCTGTCATGGAGGCACAGGCACGTATGGAACGGTACACCAGACAGGGACTAAGGGCACAGAGGGCACATAACACCGCCGTCATTGACAGTATCCGTGACCTAGCAGGTGCCACCTCTCATTACACTGAGGTCACTGATAGACGTTGGAGAGAGACATTAGATATCCTCCGCAATGTCATGTCCATGTGTCAGGACAGTGTGGGACGGTTGAGTCATCGACATGGACATATGTCAGCAACATCAGCAGCTGGCAGTCGCCGTGGACGTCCCTCAAGCCACAGCCACTCCCGTAGTGCCAATACCAGCCCCAGCAATGTTGGGGGTGGGCTGTCCATAGAACATCATAGAAGACCACGTGCACGTGGCTCTGGACAGTCCCAGCAGGGAACTGTGTCCAGTGTACATCCATCCACCTCTGGGGATAATACCCAGTCTATCTTAGTACCTGATAGTGTCAGTAGCACCCCTGTCAGGCACAGGTACCATATCCATGGCCAGAGATGGTGATCTGTAAAGCCTCACAGGTACAGTCTGTGGCTGTCCCACAAATACCCATATATGGCAGCCACATGGTCAAACTGTGTGCATGCAGACACACACACATACTCCACATACCTAGGGCTAACATATACCCACACACATTACATAAACATTGGCCCATACCAGTATTCTTGCCCCTCACACACACACACACATACACACACACACTCTCACACACACACACACACACACACACACACACACACACACACACACACACACACACACACATGTCGATTGGATGGCTCACTGTAGGCCTCTGGCAAACCAACAACACACCCTGTGCATATGATGAAACCTGTGCCACCTCCTGTCATCTGTAACATTGATGCAGGAACAGGCTACGATGGTGCTGATGCACAGGGTGTCTTTATAGCAGTATAGCAATTTTAGCATGTTGTCAGCAGTAGAGTGTAATGATATGCTTGAAGGTGTAGCTGAGCAGGCATGATGCATTAAAGCTATGATTGTCATTGTAGTGTTGATTACACCAGTGTTAGTTCCAATTGTGTATTGTCTGACCACATGCCACTTGGCTGATGTGTGCAGTATTGGCATTAGAGAGTGGACAGTATGTGTGGGATGTCTGTAGCATAGATTTGCAGGTGTACAGTTGTGAACAATGTGGAGGTGCACTGTCTGCATGTACGTGCATAGTGGACCCATGGGCAGGGTGACATGCTCTGTATTATACAGTAGCACTCCATAGTTTCTGTTGGTGGCCAGTATGCATTGTACTGCACACATTTCAGAACCTGACTACACATGTGTGTATGACATGGTTTGATGCTGTGCTGTGGGTGATACTGTTACTATCTGTCATTGTTTTACATTCTGGTAGTATACATCACTTCAACAGCCTGACCATAACCAATCATTAGATGATGTCTTGACAACCGACACACAGATGTAGGACACACAGCAACATTTGGATCCTTCAGGTACTATACTATGCCAGTAACCACTGGTATTCACCTGCACCCATTACTGGTATTATATAGGTAGTAGCCACCAACATGATGAACAGGTACCGATGTGTACATGCAACCAAGTGTTACATCATCTCTCCTTTGTTACTCACATTTCCAAAGGTATTTTGAAATCCCTCGGTGGATCACATAAGCAATAAGGGGTCTGCATGCATATCCACAATGGTTGTTGTATACCTGTTATGAATAGTCATCATTGACAGACTTTGCTGCGTTTGAACAGGTCTGACATATGC
Organism: Protopterus annectens; assembly: GCF_019279795.1. Taxonomy (NCBI): domain Eukaryota; kingdom Metazoa; phylum Chordata; order Ceratodontiformes; family Protopteridae; genus Protopterus; species Protopterus annectens. The sequence continues at coordinate 1,258,711,487 of NC_056729.1, forward strand.
CTCGGCCATATACCCTCACTCACAAATTCCAATAGGAACCTTAATGAGTTTGTGTGGCACAGATGACCTAGGCCAGGGATCACTGCAGTGGCTAGCCTTATCACAAGCATACAGGTGTGTCCTAAGGTCTGGGAAGCAGCAGCACAGTCTGGCAAAGATGACAGCTGTGTTCTTGGAGAAAGCAGGGTTCCCACACATGCAATCATTGAGGTAACATGTACGTATATGTATTTGCCACACAACTAGCTCACATGTGCAATGCATACTGATATGTCATACAGCAATAAAAGCAAAACCCAAAACAGATTGCCCAACAGCGTCACACACATACAGCACACAAACTCACCAAGTGCAAGGTTCAAACCCCTACCTAACTACTTCATGATACTAGAGGAGTACGCATTAACACGACGCGCTATACACATTAGTGGGAGCTCTTTTTTCCTCAGGTATATTTGTAGGATGGTGACATCATCAGACTTGGCAAAGATTAGTTTACCACTTTTAAGGTGTTTTACTACTCTCCTAAAAGGTTGCTCTTTCCCAAGGAGACCACACACAAACACACACAGTTGTCCAGTGCAGGACTGCAACCCCTACCTAACTATTTCATGATACTGCAGGAGTACGCTTTAACACGACACGCTATACACACTACTGGGAGCTCTCTTTTCCACAGGTATATTTGTAGGATGGTGACATCATCACACTTGACAAAGGTTAGTTTACCGCTTTTAAGGTGTTTTACTACTCTCCTAAAAGGTTGCTTCTTCCCAAGGAGACCACACACAAACACAAACACAGTTGTCCAGTGCAGAATTCAAACCCTTATCTAACTACTTCATGATACTAGAGGAGTACACATTAACACGACACTCTATACACATTACTGTGAGTTATCCTTTCCACAGGTATATTTGTAGGATGGTGACATCATCAGACTATACAAAGTGGGTTATATTAGGTGACATTAGATGGGCTACACTGAAGGAATGTCTAAACACTTTGGCCATGTGATCATCAAATGGGAGTTTACTATCTACCTGTGTCCCCAGGGCCATAATGACTTTCTCCATACATACTGGATTACCACCTATGTGGTAATTTGTGTGCACTTTGTCTTACCCAAAGGGGATGACTATGCATTCTTTGCCATTCAGCTTAAGGGCATTGTTTTGACACCAGGTATCTGTCTCTGTAAGACACTTCTGGAGGATGTCTGTGTCAGCCGTACAGTCAATTATGGACCACAGTTACCATTCATCTGCAAACCTGTTCAGCAATACACCTCCCATGCTTGCCTGTACCACTGAGCAGTATCTACTGAACAGGTGGGGTCTCAGGACCAAGACCTGTGGGATGCCATTTGTGACTGGCTTAGAGTTGGACATGGCACCCGCAACTCTGAACATATGTGTTTGATCTGTGAGCCACTTGGCCACCCATCCTGTGACATAGCTGTTAATGTTCAAGCTGGTACACTTGTCCATGATGACAGAGTAGGGAATGGTGTAGTAAGCCCTTAGTGAGGTCCAGGTGGGCTGTGTGGACTACTTTCACCTCCATCTATGTCCTTGGTAACTGTTTTAAATAAGTCAACTAGGTTTGGGAGTCAGGCTCTGCCTTTAACAGGGCAAAGTTGTGTAGAGTCCAGTGTCTGAAGGTCTCCAATGTCTCAGTTTATGGGTTCCATGACAATTTGCTCAATAGCTCTGTAGACCCAGCTGAGTAGACATATTGGGCAATGGTTTCCAGGTTCTGTTTTGGCACACCCTTTGTGGAGCTGGATGACTGTTAGTGTATGCCATTCTTTGGGTACATAGCCTGTGGTACACTTGAGTCTGGACAGTGAATGTAGGTGAGGGTGTATTTCCTTATGGGCCTAGTGTAAGATGCAGCCTGGGACACCATCCAGTAACATTGATGCTATGTTCTTAGCTTTGGTGAGGGCTGTCTTTACTTGTATGTCCATGACGTCTGGGTCTCTGCATCCTTCTGTGATGGACACAGGCCCTTTTGGTGGTGATGGGGGGGGTTTACACTGAACTTGTCCCCCTCGGTGTGGGCAATGAAAGTTGCTTTGGTGTATTTCTTTCCTTTTTTCAGTAGCTGACAGCATATTTGGAAGTTGACACCTACATGTCTGGTATAGCTACCGAAGGCTTTGTGGTTGTTATTCTTACATTCCTTGGCTATTTGTTTTTAGAAACTGTCCTTGGATTATTTTATGAGCGATCATTGTTTCTTCCTGATAATGATCAGTGATGCCTTTCCTTTAGTGAAGATGGATCTATCATGTGTTCCTTTCCTCCTTCTCTTGTCTAGCTTATTTATGGACAACAACCACTTGATTGTTCTATTTTTGGAGGAGTGCATCTTGGTTTTATTTGTGATGTCTCATTCCATGCATCCATGTAGATGCTCATAGGATGCACTTGTAAATGATTCTGCAGATTGTATACCATTATCCTATAGCAAGAGGTCTTCGGAACGTTCCACTTTGGTCTTGGGAAGTGTGAAGTTTGCTTTTGCAAATGTCTTCACAGTGGTTTCATTGACTGGGTGAGGGGTGGGATGTGGATGTCCAGTGTGATTACTTAATGATCTGATATTACCAGTGAGGGGTTTATCTCTGTTGTGGAACACTGGTACCCCATGTTGGTGATGATTATGTCCAGTATGTTGTTATCTGTAGTGGGTGTGGTGACCAGCTGTTCCAGGGTGTTAGAGTTTTTTAACTCTAGGAAACATTGGGCAAAGGACGTTGTACACGAGGAATTCTCCCACTCAATGTTTGGGTAGTTGTAATCTCCTCATATAATGGTGTTTGATAGGACCTTTATATTTGCCACTGTTCTCCAGAATACTGAGTGAGGTTCCTGAGACAAGATACATGATCTGTAGCAGGCTACAATCTGATGGGCAGCTTTGCACAATGTTAGTTGCACTTGCATGGTCTCCAAGGCCTCATGCTGTGCCACTAACCTGAACGTGTGGATATCCATAAGATAAATAGGTACACCCCTTCCTTTTGTATTTCACTCGTGGTTTTGGGTCCAAAGGTCAGAGTGATTGTGAGTGTTTTACGTGGAGCATATCCAACAGCTCTATGTTTGACATAGCTTTGTATGTTAGGCAGTGAACACCTCTGAATAGGCGATATGCAAGGGAGTACGGATGGAGCATTTTGCGATGGTCTGTGTATGGCATGTATTTCAGGCCACTCTTTGTGAGGTATTCCTGCTAGCTTTCCAGTTGTTGTAGTCATCTTGTGAGGTACATAGCAACAGTGGCGTTGTACTCTATTATAGTTCTAGTGAGTGGTGAGTAGAGGGGAAAAATGTCATCTTCTATTCTGCATGAGACACATTTTGTGATGAGGTGTGCCACATAAGAGGGTTTCCTGACTACTGTGGGAATGTTCTTATCACAGTTGTATCCATTGTCTACCTGTGACCCAGGGTCTCTTGTCACACTTACAGTGTGAAGTATACTACTACCTATGTTGTAGTTCTTGGCTACAGAGTTTTTAACAAAGGGGATGATAATGCACCTTTTGGCATTGAGATACAGCCCATGGCTGTGACAACAGCCGTCTGTCTCAGTGAGGCCCTTTTGTAGGATGTCTTTAGTGTTTACAATGATAGCTCCTGGTTTGCAGTCCTCTGGAAACTTCAGTAGCCACAAACCTTCCATGTTAATGTTTACTTCAGGGAAGTAGATATTACACAGCCTGGGAAGTTATCTAGTCCCATGGCTACTGTGATACTGGCTTTGGAGAGTGTTTTTTACCTGTGCAACCATGATGACAGCAACTTTGCAGTCTTCCATTATAGAGATGTGCTCTTTCATGGGTGAGAGGGGGGTAAAGTTAACACTGATCCTATCCGCCAGGATGTTGGCAATATCAGTTGGCTCTGTAAATTTAGTGCCATTCAGCTGTAACTCAGAACAGATCTGAGTGTAACCATGACATGGACTTGTCTGTTGGGCAGAGATCTCCTGAGTAGACAGTATGCAACAGAGTACAGATTGGGTTACATTCAGTCTTGTTGCATGGGGTAACTATTTGAGGTCAGTAATCCTCTTGTTAAGGTACTGCATTGGTCTTTCTAGCTGCTGAACGTGCCTAGTCAGATTCATCGCAAGTGTGTTGTGGCACTCTCTGACAGATCTGATGACTGCTGAGTAGTGGGAACCTCCTTTGACCTACATGCACAGACCTTGGCAGTTTGTGTGAACACATAGCATGATTTTCCGACCACTTTGTGAATGTGTTTCTGGAAGTAGAGATGCCTATCCACATTTGTCCATAGATCCCTTATTATCACATCCGTATTTAGCCTACGTGTGTGAGCATGCCCAGTATGGCCTTTCAGTATGTTGCTGCCTGACATTTGCTTCGTTTCTTTAAATGTGTGAGCATGCCCAGTATGACCTTTCAGTGTGATGCTGAATGAAATCCACTACATTTGTTGGAGTGTGTGAGCACGCACACTATACACATTCATACTATATGTGTATGGTAAATCATGTTGTATTTTTACAGCAGGGCTCACCTTTGTGTCATAGATCAACAGGGATCATGCTGTGCCTGCAGAGCTTCCATGAGACACTTTGCATAGACTTATCAACATTTCTACATACAGGGGGGACAGCTATTCTTTCTACATTTCTACCTGTGAGCACACCTGATTGTTACTGTGGGTGTACATAGGATGTGGATTTCACCTGACACTTATACATATTTGCTATGCCTGCACTGCTATGTACAGGACACCATTTCAGTCTGTACTGTTGCCTATCGTACTGGCTTGAGGCATACTATTGTACTACAGATCTTAGCGTCCAATGTCACGTATATTAGCTTGCGACTTCATAGCCTACACATCCCACATTACACCGCCTGGCCTGATGTTCTCTGTCTGCATAGGCATGTGGGGGAGGTTACCCATTTGCCTCTTTAGGGGCATGATACAGCATTTCTTTGTGTTTGCATTACTGTACAATTGTCCTGCTGTGTCTGCGCAACTGAAATTCTATCATGGCTTAGTGGTTCAATACTGTGCCTATAGTACACAGTATCCTGGGTTCAAGCCCTATAATTGCTTTTTATTTTCATGCTGGCCAGACCAGACTGCTTAAGGAACAGTAAAGCAGATATGAGCATGTTTAAGTGACTTTGCTCAACTTTCCCTGAGCTTGCCCAACATTGCACAAGCAATTTTGTTTACATATACTAGATATTGTTAAAAGCTGCTTAGCACTGCTTTATATTGCTTAAAACATGGCAATCATGCCTCAGGTGGTGCTGCAGAGCTGCCTGTGTTGGATGCACATACTATACTCCCTATACATGTTTGGAAACAGGTAGTGTCAAGTTAGGCATCCCTTTTATTTTATGTGCCAGTCAGAGAGAGGTATCATTTCCAGGGTTCCTACTGAGCCAGTGTATGTGCTATGTGTTGCCTCTTTGCCAAGGCCAAGGCATACTGGGCATGCCTCCTTCTGCCTACTGGGGCAGGCTCAGGTTGTTCCTCCTCCGAGTCACGCTGTGCCTGTGCAGGCCTTGGCAATGATGGGGGGGCTGTTTGGCCCTGCCCCATGCTGTTCCTGCTGCAGCTGTTTTCGAAGGATCATATTGTGTAGCATGGCACATACCATGACAATTTGGGTACATGTAGTTGATGAGTACTGCAAGGCTCCACCAGATGTGTCCAGGCACCGGAACCATGACTTGAGCATCCCAAACACACGCTCGATTACATTTCGTGTTTGTGCGTGTACCTCATTATGGAGTTCTTGTTCAGGTGTGTGTGCATTTCTGATGGGTGTTATCAGCTGCAGCTTCAGTGTGTATCCAGCATCCCCCACTAGGTGACCGTCAGGGATGTCTCCATTGGCAAATGTCTGGTACAGCTGCGACAGATGCCAGATATGGGAATAGTGGTAGTTTCCAGGGCAGCCAGCACACACATTCAGTATTATGCCCTGGGCATCACACACGGCCTGGAAGTTGATGGAGTGGAAGCCCTTGCTGTTGATGTAGGCCCTACCCTGCTCACCAGCTGGTGCTTTGATGTGTATGTGCGTGCAGTCAATTGCACCCACTACCTTAGGTTATTCCGCTATTTGATGGAAGAGACGCATATTGCTGGCCAATACCTCACGGGAATTGGGGAAATATACATGATCACCGACATGTGCTGACATGGCATTCAGAAACTGGTGCAGTACCCTGGATGCTGATGCCTGTATAATCCCCATCATATCACCAGTTGGTCTCTGGAAGGTACCTGTTGCTAGTATTCTTAGGACAACACATACCTTGATTTCCACTGGGATGGGTTCCCCTCTGTTATTTCTGTGCATGAGGCGTGGCCTGCACAGCTCAACAATTTGCTGCAGGAGCTCTCTGTCCACTCTATAGCGCTCCAGTATCTCCAGCTCATGTAGCCCCTGGTAGGTTACCCTGGGTCTGTACACTCTTCTTTGTCTCCTCACTGTGGGTTGCTCAGCAGCATTCACAATGACACCACCCTCAGCATCTTGCACATGTCACCTTATAATAGCAATGGCAGTCCCTAACATTTTTTTGTCTCAGTTAAGCTTTTTAAGTTTTCACTTCTCTTGGTATACTGCAGTGTTGCAGTGTTTCTGAGAAAAACACTGGGGAATGCTTGCACGGAGTCTAAGAGTAGAGTAAGACTCCAGACAGCGAATATGTCTGCCGAGCGATCCAGGAACAGCCGGCAGGGGCGTGCATGAGAGCTCCTAAAACTACTCTTGCACGGACAGTGTTAGGTTATGCAAATTACCTCATTTGCTGCTGAAAGCTATGCAAATGAGGTAAATTTGAATTCCAGGAAACAATAACCTGTCCGAGTAAGAGTAGTGTTATTTGCAGAAATGTACTCAGTTGGTAACTGAGTACCGTTCTGCAAATAGCAAAACGGAGTTATGACAGCACCAAAAAAAGGATGCATCCAGTTTAGGAAGCATGCCAATGGCCAGATATAAGGCCATTGGCATTTTTATCCATTGCAAAATAATAAAAAATATATTTTTTCCCCAATCTCCGATGTTTAAGCGTAGCGCAGCGCCGTGCAAACGTGCAGTGCTCTAAAAATGAGAAAAAAAAATAAAAGTCAAAAATAGGCATTTTATTCTCAATATTCATCTGCCATGCAAGTGAATGGCAGGCTGAAGACAACATGGCTACTGAGTAGTGGTTGCTAAGGGGGGAAGCTCAGTCTGAGAGATGTAACCAAGCATTAGTAGGCAATCCTATGCAAATGAGTATAAGGATAGTGAATACAAATTTTCCCTGCCATGTGAACCATGTCCCTAAAGTGTAAGAGTAGGATTAGGGGAGTAGCAGAGTAGAAGATAGTTGACATCATGAGGGGGTATGTATCAAAGACTGTAAGCTTATTGGAGCAGAGTAGCATGTATTTGCTGTGAGTTTATTAGGACTGGAAGAGGCGTGTCTACAGTTGTCTAAACTGAAACCCAGAAATCGAAGGTGTATGCCGTGGCTATCACTAAAGTTTCTTGCAAAGCTGCTTACACTGTGTGCGCACGTGTGCGCACTTGTGAACCCGTCTAAGCCTGTGTGCATGAGTGTGCATCCGTGTAAGCCTGTGTAAGGCTGTCTAAGCCTGTGTGCACGGATGTGCACCCGACTAAGCCTGTGTAAGCCTGTGTAAGCCTGTGTGTGCGTGTGTGCACTCATGTGTGCATGTTTGCTCTTGTTTGTGTGGCGCTGCCACCTGTGGAAACAGAAAGGGAAAAGGAAGGAAAAGTAGCAGTAGGAAATTAACCAAGGAGAACTAGCAGAGTGGCCAGGTGAAATCAATCAGAATCAGCCAATTACACAGGCAGTACACTAGCCCAGCCCAGCCCAGCACTTAAAACTCTGCAAACAAGATTCCCCCATGTTTTTCACAGAAACACTGGAACACTGCTGTCTACAAAGAGAAGTGAAAACTTAAAAAGCTTAACTGAGACAAAAAAATGTTAGGGGCTGCCATTGCTATTATAAGGCAACATGTGCAAGATGCTGAGGGTGGTGCCATTGTGAATGCTGCTCAGCAACCCACAGTGAGGAGACAGTGAAGAGTGTACAGACCCAGGGTAACCTACCAGGGGCTACATGAGCTGGAGATAGTGGAGCGCTATAGAGTGGACAGAGAGCTCCTGCAGCAAATTGTTGAGCTGTGCAGGCTACGCCTCACACACAGAACCAACAGAGGGGAACCCATCCCAGTGGAAACCAAGGTATGTGTTGGCCTAAGAATACTAGCAACAGGTACCTTCCAGAGACCAACTGGTGATAATATGGGGACTTCAGAGGCATCAGCATCCAGGGTACTGCACCAGTTCCTGAATGCCATGTCAGCACATGTCGGTGATCATGTATATTTCCCCAATTCCTGTGAGGTATTGGCCAGCAATATGCATCTCTTCCAGCAAATAGCGGAATACCCTGAGGTAGTGGGTGCAATTGATTGCATGCACATACACATCAAAGCACCAGCTGGTGAGCAGGGTAGGGCCTACATCAACAGCAAGGGCTTCCACTCCATCAACTGCCAGGTCGTGTGCGATGCCCAGGGCATAATACTGAATGTGTGTGATGGCTGCCCTGGAAGCTACCACGATTCCCATATCTGGCATCTGACACAGCTGTACCAGACATTTGCCAATGGGGACATCCCTGACGGTCACCTAGTGGGGGATGATGGATACGCACTGGAGCCGTGGCTGATGACACCCATCAGAAATGCACACACACCTGAACAAGAACTCCATAATGAGGCACACGCACAAACACGAAATGTAATCGAGCATGTGTTTGGGATGCTCAAGTTATGGTTCCGGTGCCTGAACACATCTGGTGGAGCCTTGTAGTACTCACCAACTACATGTACCCAAATTGTCATGGTATGTGCCATGCTACACAATATGATCCTGCGAAAACAGCTGCAGCAGGAACAGCATGGGGCAGGGCCAAACAGACCCTCACCATTGCCAAGGCCTGCACAGGCACAGCGTGACTCAGAGGATGAGCAACCTGAGCCTGCCCTAGTAGGCAGAAGGAGGCATGCCCAGTCTGCCTTGGCCTTGGCAAAGAGGCAACGCATAGCACATACACTGGCTCAGTAGGTACCCTGGAAATGATACCTCTCTCTGACTGGCACATAAAATAAAAGGGATGTCTAACTTGACACTACCTGTTTCCAAACATGTATAGGGAGTATAGTATGTGCATCCAATAAAGGCAGCCCTGCAGCACCTCCTGAGGCATGATTGCCATGTTTTAAGCAATATAAAGCAGTGCTAAGCAGCTTTTACCAATATTTAGTATATGTAAACAAAATTGCCCGTGCTAACTAGCACAACGTCGGGCAAGGTTGAGCAATGTTGGGCAAAGTTGAGCAAAGTCATGTAAACATGCTCATATTTACTTTACTGTTCCTTAAGCAGTCTGGTCTGCCCAGCATAAAAACACAAAGCAGTGACAGGGCTCGAACCCAGGACATGGTGCACTATAGTCACGGTACTGAACCACTAAGACATGATAGCATTTCAGTGGTGCAGACACAGCAGGACAATTGTACATTAATGCAAACACAAAGAAATGCTGTAACATGCCCCTAAAGAAGCATATGGGTAACCTCCCTGACAGGCCTATGCAGACAGAGAACATCAGGCCAGATGGTGTGATGTGTGTTGTGTAGGCTATGAAGTCGCAATCTAATATAAGTGACATTGGACTCTAGGATCTGTAGCACAGTAGTCTGCCTCAAGCCAGTACGATAGGCAACAGTACAGACTGAAATGGTGTACCGTACATAGCAGTGCAGGCATAGCAAATGTGTATAAGTGTCAGGTGAATCCCTCATCCTATGTACACCCACAGTAACAATCAGGTGTGCCCCCAGGTAGAAATGTACAAAGAATAGCTGTCCCCCCTGTATGTAGAAATGTTGATAAGTCTATGCAAAGTGTCTCATGGAAGCCCTGCAGGCACAGCATGATCCCTGTTGATCTATGACACAAATGTGAGCCCTGCTGTAAAAATACACCTTGATTTACCATACACATATGTTATAAATGTGTATACTGTGCGTGCTCACACACTCCAACAAATGTAGTGGATTTCATTCAGCATCACACTGAAAGGTCATACTGGGCATGCTCACACACTTAGGCTAAATACAGATGTGAAGGCTAAATACGGATGTGATAATAAGGGATCTATGGACAAATGTGGATAGTCATCACTACTTCCAGAAACACATTCACAAAGTGGTCAGAAAATCATGCTATGTGTTCACACAAACTGCCAAGGTCTGTGCATGTAGGTCAAAGGAGGTTCCCACTACTCAGCAGTCATCAGACCCATCAATGAGTACCACAACACACTTGCGATGAATCTGACTAGGCATGTTCAGCAGCCAGAAAGACCACTGAAGTACCTTAACAAGAGGATTACTGGCCTCTAATAGTTGCCCCATGCAACAAGACTGAATGTAACCCAATCTGTACTCTGTTGCATACTGTCTACTCAGGAGATCTCTGCCCAACAGACAGGTCCATGTCATGGTTACACTCAGATCTGTTCTGAGTTACAGCTGAATGGCACTAAATGTACAGAGCTAACTGATATAGCCAACATCCTGGCAGATAGGATCAGTGTTAACTTTACCCCCCTCTCACCCATGAAAGAGCACATCTCTATAATGGAAGACTGCAAAGTTGCTGTCATCACGGCTGCACAGGTAAAAAACACTCTCCAAAGCCAGTATCACAGCAGCCATGGGACCAGATAACTTCCCAGGCTGTGTAGTATCTACTTCCCTGAAGTAAACATTAACATGGAAGGTCTGTGGCTACAGAAGTTTCCAGAGGTCTGCAAACAAGGAGCCATAACTGTAAACACTAAAGATGTGGACATCCTAAAAAAGGGCCTCACTGAGACAGATAGCTGTTGTCAAAGCCATGGGCTCTAGCTCAATGCCAAAAGGTGCATTGTCATCCCCTTTGTTAAAAACTCTGTAGCCAAGAACTACAACATAGGTGGTAGTATACTTCCCACTGAAAGTGTGACAAGAGACCTTGGGTCACAGGTAGACAGCGGGCACAACTGTGATAATCCCATTCCCACAGTAGTCAGGAAACCCTCTTATGTGGCACACCTCATCACAAAATGTGTCTCATGCAGAATAGAAGAGGACAATGTTCCCCTCTACTCATCACTCACTAGAACTATAATAGAGTACAACGCCACTTTTGCTACGTACCTCACAAGAGAACTACAACAACTGGAAAGCCAGCAGCAATACCTCACAAAGAGCATTAGCGGCCTGAAATACATGCCATACACAGACCATCTCAAAATGCTCCATCTGTACTCCCTTGCATATCGCCTTCTCAGAGGTGTTCACAGCCTAACATACAAAGCTATGTCAAACACAGAGCTGTTGGACATGCTCCACGTAAAACACTCACAATCCCTCTGACCTTCGGACCCTAAACCATGAGTGAAATACAAAAGGAAGGGGTGTACCCATTTACCTTATGGATACCCACACCTTCAGGTTAGTGGCACAGCATGAGGCCTTGGAGACCATGCAAGTGCAACTAACATTGGGCAAAGCTGCTCATCAGATTGTAGCCTGCTACAGATCACGTACCTTGTCTCAGGAACCTCACTCAGTATTCCGGAGAACAGTGTAAAATATAAAGGTCCTATCAAACACAATTATATGAGGAGATTACAACTACCCAAACATTGAGTGGGAGAATTACTCGTGTACAACGTCCTTTGCCTAATGTTTCCTAGAGTTTAAAAACTCTAACACCCTGGAACATGCCCACTAGAGGTGACAACATACTGGACATGATCATCACCAACATGGGGTATCAGTGTTCCACAACAGAGATAAACCCCTCACTGGTAATATCAGATCATTAAGTAATCACACTGGACATCCAGATCCCATCCCCCACCCAGTCAATGAAACCACTGTGAAGACATTTTCAAAAGCAAACTGCACACTTCCCAAGACCAAAGTAGAACGTTCCAAAGATCTCTTGCTATAGGATAATGGTATAAAATCTGCAGAATCATTTACAAGTGCATCCTATGAGCATCTACAGGGATGCATGGAATGAGACATCACAAATAAAACCAAGATGCACTCCTCCAAAAATAGGACAACAATCAGGTGATTGTTGCCCATAAATAAGCTAGACAACAGAAGGAGGAAACGAACACGTGATAGAGCCAACTTCACTAAAGGAAAGGCATCACTGATCATTATTAGGAAGAAAAAATGATCGCTCATAAAATAATCCAAGGACAGTTTCTAAAGACAAATAGCCAAGGAATGTAAGAATAACAACCACAAAGCCTTCGGTAGCTATACCAGACATGTAGGTGTCAACTTCCAAATATGCTGTCAGCTACTGAAAAATGGAAAGAAATGCACCAAACCAACTTTCATTGTCCACATCCAGGAGAACAAGTTCAGTGTAAACTTCCCACCATCACCCCCAAAAGGGCCTGTGTCTATCACAGAAGGATGCAGAGACCCAGATGTCATGGACATGCATGTAAAGACAGCCCTCTCCAAAGCTAAGAACACAGCATCAGTGGGACTGGATGGTGTCCCAGGCTATATCTTACACTAGGCCCAAAAGGAACTAAACCCTCACCTACATTCACTGTCCAGACTCAAGCATACCACAGTCTATGTACCCAAAGAATGGCATACACTAACAGTCATCCAGCTCCACAAAGGGGGTGCCACAACAGAACCTGGAAACCATTGCCCAATATGTCTACTCAGCCTGGTCTACAGAGCTATTGAGAAAATTGTCATGGAACCCATAAACTGAGACATTGGAGACCTCCAGACACTGGACTCTACACAACTTCGCCTTGTTAAAGGCAGATCCTGGCTCATAAACCTAGTTGACTTATTTCAAACAGTTAACAAGGACATAGATGGAGGTGAAAGTAGTCCACCTGGACCTCACTAAGGACTTTCTACACCATTCCCCATTCTATCATCATGGACAAGCGTACCAGCTTGAACATTAACAGCCATGTCACAGGATGGGTGGTCAAGTTGCTCACAGATCAAACACACATGTTCAGAGTTGCAGGTGCCATGTCCAACTCTAAGACAGTCACAAATGGCATCCCACAGGTCTTGGTCCTGGGACCCCACCTGTTCAGTAGATAATGCTCAGAGGTGCAGGCAAGCATGGGAGGTGTATGGCTGAACAGGTTTGCAGATGACTGGTAACTGTGGTCCATAATCGACTGTACGGCTGACACAGACATCCTCCAGAAGTGTCTTACAGAGACAGATACATGGTGTCAAAACAATGCCCTTAAGCTGAATGCCAAAAAATGCATAGTCATCCCCTTTGGGTAAAACAAAGTGCACACAAATTACCACATAGGTGGTAATCCAGTATGTACAGAGAAAGTCATTATGGCCCTGGGGACACAGGTAGATAGTAAACTCCCCTTTGATGATCACATGGCCAAAGTGTTTAAACATTCCTTCTATGTAGCCCACCTAATGTCACCTAATGTAACCCACTTTGTATAGTCTGATGATGTCACCATCCTACAAATATACCTGTGGAAAGGATAGCTCACAGTAATGTGTATAGCGTGTCATGTAAATGAGTACTCTTGTAGTATCGTTAAGTAGGGATTTGAATCCTGCACTTGACAAGTTTGTGTGTGGTCTCCTTGGGAAAGAGCAACCTTTTTGGAGAGTAGTAAAACGCCTTAAAAGTGGTATACAAATCTTTGTCAAGTCTAATGATGTCACCATCCTACAAATATACCTGTGGAAAAAAGAGCTCCCAGTAATGTGTATTGTGCAATATGTTAATGCATACTTCTTTAGTATCATGATGTAGTTAGGTATGGATTTGAATCCTGCACTTGATAACTGTTTGTATGCAATTATCTTGGAGAAAAGCAACCTTTTTGTAGAGTAGTAGAACACCTTACAAGTGGTATACTTATCTTTGTCAAGTCTGATGAAGTCACCATCCAACAAATATACCTGTGGAAAAAATGCCTCCCTGTAATGTATATAGTGCATCGTGTTAATGCGTACTCCTCTAGTATCATGAAGTAGTTAGGCAGGAGTTTAAATCCTACACTTGATAACTGCATTTGTGTGTAATTACCTTGGAGCGACTCAACCTTTTTGTAGAGTAGTAGAACACCTTACAAGTGGTATACTTATCTTTGTCAAGTCTGATGATGTCACCATCCTACAAATACACCTGTGGAAAAAAGACCACCCAGTAATGTGTATAGCGCATCATGTTAATGTGTACTCCTCTAGTATCATGAAGTAATTAGGCATGTGTTTGAATCCTGCATTTGACAACTGTGTGTTTGTGTATAATTACCTTCGAGAAGAGCAACCTTTTTGTAGAGTAGTAGAACACCTTACAAGTGGTATACTTATCTTTGTCAAGTCTGATGATGTCACCATCCTACAAATATACCTATGGAAAAAAGATCACTTGGTAATGTGTATAGCGCATTGTGTTAATGTGCACTCCTTTAGTGTCATGAAGTAGTTAGGTAGGGGTTTGAATCCTGCACTTGACAACTTTGTGTGTAATTACCTGGGAGTGGCGTAACCTATTTGTAGAGTAGTAGAACACCTTACAAGTGGTATACTTATCTTTGTCAAGTCTGATGATGTCACCATCCTACAAATATACCTGTGGGAAGTAGACCTCCCAGTAATGTGTATAGAGCGTTGTGTTAATGTGTGTTCCTCTAGTATCATGAAGTAGTTAGTTAGAGGTTTGAATCCTGCACTTGGTGAGGGTGTGCGCTGTATGTGTGTTGCATTGTTGGTCAATGTGTTGTGGGTTTTGCTTTTACTACAAATTGACATATCATTATGCATTGCACATTTGAGGTAGCTGTGTGGCAAATACATATACGTACATGTTACCTCAATTATTGCATGTGTGGGAACCCTGCTTTCAACAAGAACACAGCTGTCATCTTTGCCAGACTGTGCTGCTGCTTCCCAGACCTTAGGTCACATCTGTATGCTTGTGACAAGGCCACCCACTGCAGTGATCCCTGGCCTAGGTCATCCGTGTCACACACACTCATTATGGTTTCTAGTGAATTGTGTGAGTGAGGGTTTATGGCCGAGGTATATGTCAGACCTGTTCAAATGCAGCAAAGTCTGTCAATGATGACTATTCATTATAGGTATACAACAACCTTTGTGGATATGCATGCAGACCCCATATTGCTTATGTGATCCACCAAGGGATTTCAAAATACCTTTGGAAATGTGATTATCAAAGGAGAGATGATGTAACACTTGGTTGCATGTACACATCGGTACCTGCTCATCATGTTGGTGGCTACTACCTATGTGGTACTGTGGGGATACTATGTTCCGTAAAGGTGGATGACTATGCTTAGTTTGGCTTATAGCTTTACAGCATGGGTTTGACAACAGGTATCTGTCTGTATGATACCCTTGTGGAGGATGTGTGTGTCATCTGGAGAATGCATTATAGGCCACAGTATGCATTACCAGACGTGGAAGGACATATCCCTACTGTGATTGCTTGTACCTAAGAGAGCTATATGCCAAACAGGTGTGGTCTCAGTAATGGGTACAGGAGAATACCACTGGTTACTGGCATAGTATACTAAAGGATCCAAATGTTGCTGTGTGTCCTACATCTGTTTGTCAGTTGTCAAGACATCATCTAATGATTGGTTATGGTCAGGCTGTTGAAGTTATGTATACTACCAGAATGCAAAACAATGACAGATAGCAACAGTATCACCCATGGCACAGTGTCAAACCACATCATACACACATGTGTAGTCAGGTTCCAAAATGTGTGTAGTACAATGCATACTGGCCACCAATAGAAACTATGGAGTGTTGCTGTGAAATACAGGCATGTCACCTTGCCCATGTTTCCACTATGCACATACATACAGACAGTATACCTCCACTTTGTTCACAAATGTACACCTGCAAATCTGTGCTACACACATCCCACACATACTGTCCACTCTCTAACACATGCTGCCAATACTACACACATCAGCCAAGTGGCACGTAGGCAGACAATACACTATTGGAACTAACCCTGGTGTAAACAATACTACATTGACAATCATAGCTTTAATACATCATGCCTACTCAGCTACACCTTCAAGCATATCATTACACTCTACTGCTGACAACATGTTAACATTGCTATACTGCTATAAAGTCACCCTGTGCATCAGCACCATGGTAGCCTGTTCCTGTATCAATGTTACAGATGACAGGAGGTGGCACAGGTTTCATCATATGCACAGGGTGTGTTGTTGGTTTGCCAGAGGCCTACAGTGAGCCATCCAATCTACATGTATGTGTGTGTGTCTCTGTGTGTGTGAGGGGCACAAGTACTGCTATGGGCCAATGTTGATGTAATGTGTGCGGGTATGTGTTAGCCCTAGGTGTCTGGTTTATGTGTGTGTGTGTGTGTCTGGATGCACACAATTCCACCATGTGGCTGCCATATATGGGTATTTGTGAGACAGCCACAGACTGCACCTGCCAGGCTTTACAGATCACCATCTCTGGCCACGGATATGGTACCTGTGCCTGGCAGGGGTGCTACTGGCACTATCAGGTACAAAGCCAGACTGGGTACTATCCCCAGAGGTAGATGGATGTACACTGGACCCAGATCCCTGCTGGGACTGCCCAGTGCCACGTGCACATGGTCTTCTAGGACGTTCTATGGACAACCCACCCCCAACATTGCTGGGGCTAGTACTGGCTCTACGGGAGCGGCTGTGACTTGATGGACATCCACGGAGACTGCCAGCTGCTGATGTTGCTGGCATACGTCCACGTCAATGACTCAACCAGCCTGCACTGTCCTGACACATGGACTTGACATTGCGGAGCACATCTAATGTCTCTTCCCAACATTTATCAGTGACCTCGGTGTAATTATGGATGGCACCTGCTAGGCCACGGATACTGTCAATTACTGCGGTGTTATGTGCCCTCTGTGCCCTTAGTCTCTGTCTGGTGTACCTTTCCATATGTGCCTGTGCCTCCATGACAGCCTGGAACATGCGTGAGGTTGTAAGACCTGTGGCATGTCTGCTAGTGGCATGATGAGCAGCAGTGCTCCGACGAGAACCCCTGGACATCTGCCTATGTGGTACCCTTCCAGACATCTGGGTATGGCTGCTGTGTCGGGATGCATGTGCCATGGATACCACACTGTCCTGGCCAATGCCGACTGTATGCTGTCCCTCAGCTAAGGGCATTGATGATGGATGTATTGGTAGTATGACTGTGTGCATGGATGGGGTGGACACTTGTGTAGTGTTGATTGGTGGCCCAACGACAGACCCTGGCAAACATGCCTGTGCCTCAACTCACCTATCATCATTATCACTATGCTGCTCAGTGACATCAGTTTCCCAGCTGCAGTGAACAAGCCCAAAGTCAGCACCAATGAGAGGAAGACAGGAAACACACTTTATGACCTGTACATGATGTCGGCACACATGCACGCATGAATACATGAACACATGAACACATGCACACATGCACACATGCACACATGAACACATGAACACATGAACACATGCACACATGAACACATGAACCCATGCACCCATGCACACGTGCACATGTGAACACGTGAACATGTGAATACATGAACACATGAACACATGCACACATGCACACATGAACACATGCACACATGCACACAAATGCACATCTCACTAAAACAGACAGACACACACACACACACACACACAGACACACACACACACACCACCAGCAATCCAGAACATACTCAATAGCTGGTGATGGTGGGGTACAGTATCACAAGGCAAACAGTTGTATCACATGTGTCAGCATGCAGGACATGTGTTTCTCAACAGCATGCAGTGCGGGTGTAGACAGCCCTTGTTAATAACAGTATACATGGCTTTGATGCATGTGTGCTGTTGTTCAGTGATTGGCCTCACCCTGGAACACAATGTGTACATGGACACGACATTGCTGTGCAAGTATTAAAAGCTCTGCAATGTCCTGTGCACCATCACTTACAGGTATGCATACCATGGCTGGATGTATATCTGTGTGTCACATAGATATCCATTTCTGATTAGAGCATCTGTGTCTTTAGCAGATAATTGTGGACACAGGTTTAGCACATGCATGCTATGTATACACACAGGATGAGTGGTGCATGTATACCTGATGGAATACCATTGCTCAACATAGTCATTGTACAGTGGTTATGGTGAGTGTAGGACATATTGTGGACATGCCAGTGCCAGACATGACATGGCATGCTACAACACAACTGCAACATTAAACATCACACATACACAGTGTGTGTCATGTGACCTATACACTCAATAACATTACAAGACATAGATGTGTCACTTTGTACAAATGGTGATTGCTGTGCATATTGTGTATAGGTGCATATGTTTGCACACACACAACATTGAGGTGCATAGCAGTCAATTCTATGTGTAGTACTGTGGTCACTGTAACTGGATGGGGTGTACTACCATGAGCCCTCATCATGCAGCATCATGTGGTCACTCAAGGCTACTAATGTGTGCCAGACTGGCACATACCATGCTGTACCGGAACTGCAGTACCATGGCTACATTCACCATTTCACAGCCAGTTGTTACATGGGTTTGTAAGGTGCCCAATAAGGGGCTTTGCCTAACATTAATGTGTTATGTGTTGAAGGGTGTCGCACAGCCACATGAGAGGTATCTACCCCTCAGGTATATTATGTGTGCCATGTGGATTACATTTGGGATACTGTAGTGTGACCTTGCAGCGGGTGTCTGAATACGCCATGTGTAGCATGTTAATGTGTACTGCGTATGACAAAGTTGTGTATGTTGTGTGCATGTGTAAAGAGTCTGCCTATCCAATGTCCACTATACTGTTGCACAATTGTGTGGGATGCTCTGTGTATTGTATGTGTTTTAAGCAGCTACCCATGTTACTGGGATGTTCATAGTCTCACAGCAAACATGCACAGCATGCATTATGAGTAGGTGTGTTACGTGTACATGGCCTACACCTCACCTATGACATGCACATTTAATTAGCAATATTAAATGTAGCATACACTCACCAGCATGGGTCTGCTGCCTTGCTGTCACATCAAAGGGACCTACAAGGATATGAGACACTTTGTCAGTGGCAACAACTGTGGCATTGCTACTGTGTGTTTGCAATCTTACAGTAGTACAATGGTTGACAGTCACAGGCCTACGGATTGTATTCCTAATTATTAGTATTGCACAACACTAGGCACCACATCTTCTAACTACACAGTACACATCTCACATAAGCATGTTCTACCAATAGAGGTAACAGTAGTCTACAGCTATGCCATGTTACCTGTACGCTCCGTGTCAACTTGCTGGGTGGCTCCGGCCTCCATGATGATACATGTTACTTGTTGTTGTTGTTAGCCAAGATCCACCTGGCACAGGAGCAGCTCCTCCACTCTGGTGAGGGGGGGAAGGATGCCTACCCCTCACCTGTGGCAAGCTGCTGTCTGAGGATATCAGACGCACGCTGCCGGATATGTCTAATTAAATCACTGCAGTGATGGTGTACCTGCTCATATGTCTGGTTATGCATGCCTATGTCATTTACCCTACGGGCAAGATCTTGCCACAGCACAGTCCGCTCATGCTGGTCCTGACTGGTTCTGGAGAACAGCAGGGCATAGTGCTGCACCAAGCTCATCGTGATCTGTTCCTCCTCTGCTGTGCTATAGGCGGGATTACGATGGTGGGCCATAACCCTAGAAGACAATGAAACAATATGTGTGAGCAAGTCATGTGGCACAAGTAACATTCTAAAGTACAAATATCAATTAACTGCCATATATAGCAACCTATTGGCTGTCAGAGGATACACACTTTCAATGCCACATATCAGTTCTCAACCCACAACTGCCTGACAGTGCCTGGCACACTCTATATATATCAAACCATGTTTTGCACAGCAACAAAGATAAACCAGTATGTAAGACTATACAACAGTGCATGGCACACTGTATGCGACACAATGCACCACTTAACCACAGGAGGTATATATCAAACTAATGCATCAAGAAATATGTAATCCATTGCAATGATTGTAAAGTCCAGTTACAGTATTACCAGTATACCACACTAGTCATTGATGGCAAACCCCTGCCTAACATATGTGCACATTCGTTAATATAGGTGGCATACTGCTGTACTAGACTATACATGTTGCCAGATACACACTTATATCCTGTAACACACATATGACCGAGGCCATGTTACAGGCATACCCACACACACATCAGACATACATATCAGACACAAATGTATGGTAACCCAGATTACCTTTACCTGTGTACCTTACAGTACTGTGTGCCAGTAGTTACAAAACCTTATGCCTGAGGTATATAATCTGTGAGGACTACAGGGAATACACAAAACAGTGGTTCCAAGAAATGTGGACATACATCATACTGTGCTGTTTAGGCATACAGCTTCAGGTAGTACTACAGTTCATACAGGAGTTGGATTCACCAGCAGTAACACTCAATAAGCATAAATGTACTGCCTTAGCCTACAATGGGACACCCCAGTCAACAACAAGGGACTATGTCAGACTGTATGGCATACTGCTTTTTCTGCCTAGCAATTGCATACACATCGTTTGCTGGGATCACAGCTAGGACACATAATACCATGACAGAAACTGTTTCCCATGAAGCTATCACACATATACAGAACTCTGACACATTCACCAACACATTCACCATCACACTCAGTCAACCCCACATAGCAATTATTGCAACAAGTACATGTGGGTGTGTATCGCTTCATAGATAGGTAATAGGCTATTGACCCTAGGGCCTATAGAAGTCTAGCTATATGCTACCCTGGCCTTTGACACACAGGTAATTACATTTCACGTGGCCCTGTCAAGCAGAGCCACAGAGGTGATTGCCTGGGTGTATTCCCTATCTCCCATACAATCTTCAGGATTAGTTATGACAACTGCTAATTAGGTGCTTTTGTTTGCTATGGATAGGTGGTTTGTTCCAGAGTATGGGAAGCTCTCTGAGATAGGAATCTATCCCTTCAGCATGTGCTGTTTATTGTGGTCAAAAGGTTTAGGTCCCTAGAGCATGTAGCTCGTAGGGATTGTGATCTGTTTACGTGGAGCATGTCCAACAGCTCTGGGTTTGACATAGCTTAGTATGTTAGGCAGAGGTCACCTCTGGGTAGGCGGTATGCGACACAGTCTAGTTGTG
The DNA here is from genome assembly GCF_019279795.1 of Protopterus annectens. Taxonomy (NCBI): domain Eukaryota; kingdom Metazoa; phylum Chordata; order Ceratodontiformes; family Protopteridae; genus Protopterus; species Protopterus annectens. Next base: position 1,258,732,892 of record NC_056729.1, read on the forward strand.
GTTTGTGAGACGGTCTGCATAGGGCATCTGTTTGAGGCCAGTATTACTGTTTGTGTGGTATGTCTGTGTTGTTTCCAGTTGCTGTAGATGTCTTGTGAGGTACATACCACATGGGGCATTGTACTCTATAATGGGCTTTATGTGTGATGAGTAGAGGGGAACACTGACCTATATTTCCCTTGATGACACACCTTTTGTGATGACGTGTGCCAAGTAGACAGATGACATGACTAGTGTGGCACTGTGATCATCAGAGTGGAGACTACTGTCCACCTGTGTCCCATGGTCTCTTATCACACCTTCGGTGTTAAGTAGACTACCACCTATGTGGTAGTTAATGGGTACAGAGGTTTTGCAAGAAGGGATGCCAATACAGTGTCAACATTGAGCATGAGTCCATGGCTTTGTCACCAGGCATCTGTTGCAGTAAATATGACCCTATCTCTCTCTCTCTCTCTGTATATATATATATATATATATATATATATATATATATATATATATATATATATATATATATATATATATACACACACACACACACACACACACACACACACACACACACATACATATAAACATCCATTGGTGTACATATAGGGATACATATAGGCACATATACAGTCCACCTTTCATGGTGGGAATATCAATTATGCAAAAGTTGTGAAGTATACAGTTATGTCTTAATATTGCACAGTGTTGTGCGGAATGCATTGAAGGTGTTCTCTGCCCATGTAGCTTTAGCAGGCTTCATTGGCTGCAACACTGCAGACCTGAAGAATTATACCCACAACGTTTAACCACCACATGTCATATACCAGCACTGTATGCTGTCTTGTTTGCCACACACTACAACCTACATAGAAATATGCACATAACAACCTTCAACAACATATATATGTCCACCCTTCACCAACAGTTGCAGTATGTCCCTTGCTCTATGCACATGTACAGATGCTAATATATCTGACACAGACAGATCTCTCCATATGTGTGTGCCATACACACACAAGGTACACACTGTTGTAAGACCGTGGACCTCACGGCTGTCCTGTTGGGCCTTGCTGCAACATGAACAGGTGTCATATGTGAGCACACAGTAATATTAGAGGGTTTATTTATAGCTGCAAATGCTAGGTTAGCATACTAGCCTGGTACAGCTGTTGCCAATGCTAAGCTACACGTTAATATGACTATCATGCATTTGTTACTCTGTCACATCCATGTTTATATAACCGTATGCGCTACGCCCCCAAACAGACATTGTACACACTACTGTACAGAACACAGATAACATGGATCAGATGTTTGACATTTAATGCTGAACTACATATGTCACAGTCATATCCCACTGCACACAGCTACACACTCATTTCTCCATGCCAGTAGTTATGCAGGGCATCTGTGCATTGATACGTACTGCTGCCACATATGGATGATTCAAACTATGTAGAGTACTCTTCATAAACATCTATTACATGCCAGTAAATACATAGCTGTTACATACCTTTCCTTTGTATGTGTTTGTATTTGTTGGTTCAGTGTCTTTTGTAATTGATGTTCTTTTTTATATCTTTGTTTTTCAAGATATATTTGTTTTTCAATATACTTTTTTTATATATATAGTATTTATTTTTCAATATACTTTTTCAATATATTTTTTTTCAAAATATTTTTTTGCAATATATTTTGTTTTTCAATATATATTTTTTCTATATATTTCTTTTTTTCAATATAATTTTTTTTCAATATATTATTTTGTTTTCAATATAATCATTTCTTTATCTTTTTTTCAATATGTTACTTTTTCTTTCAATATTTTGTTTATCCTTTTCCTTTTTTTCTGCTGCTGCTGTTGTCTGCATCTGCGGCTGCCTCTGCATCTCTCTCTCTCTCTCTCTCTCTCTCCCTCCATTCCTGCAATGAAATGATTGCATGTGTGGACAGCAAGTACAGACTGCTTTTATAGGTATCTGCACATGTGCATGTGATGGCCTCTGCACCAATTGGTGACCACCATTTGGCAATTGCATGCAGCCTGCTGTGTGGTACTTGCAGTACTCACTGTCATAGCAACCCAGTGCTATAAATTGCTAAGTCAGGTAGGCATAGCCCTTTCAGCTTTCCAAAGTGGGGACCATGCTTGTTTGCTGTGGACACTGTTGTGTAAGTCAGAAGGTTGGTATACTTCTTCTAACTGATGCTAGGTGTGTAGCCAATCATTTGAATGTTGTACTCAGAACTGAATGTTGCCACTTCCAGTACACAGTTGACAGTGTAGAATTGTACTCACCCCTACAAATGCTAACACAAGATACATGGGAGTATGTAGTTTCTTTTCTACTTTTACAATTAGCTGCCATACATACGTAGTTATTGAGATATTTTCATTTGGCACATGAACTGTTGGGGAACTGCTATACTGTGGATATCAATGTACTCACTTCTGCAAAGTTTGTGCTTTTTCTTTTGTTGACATTATCACAGGATGCTCATGAAAACTGGACAATTCCAGTACTGAGTATGCCTACCTACATCCTTGCTGGACCATGAACACACAGGTATTTTGTACGTTTGGGTGGGGATTGTCCTGCTATGATACTGTATGGGGGTTGTAAAGTGCTGCTGTAACATTATTTACTGATAGAATGGCTGGTTCTGTTATCACAGTCATGTAATGCAATTCCACAACAACTGCTGATAAAGTTCCACAGAACAGGTATTGTGTTATGGCATTCCTATCTTTCCTTTACATTCACTCATTCTGATGCATGATATATCTATTTCAGCAACAACCTGCTGTATATCTACTGTGGCTTAGTGATATTTCATGCAGTCTAGTGTGTCCAGGCTTCGAGACTGACAGTGGTGTTTTATTTTGCTGCTGAGAAGAACAAGGGCCCTCACATGCAGGTTGAATAAGGCACTTTTAGCAGTTGTAAGCGGGTTTACGTGAGTTTGCGTGATGCTTAGCAATACTTAGCTAAGCGCACACATGAGCACACTCGCGCATACCCACTAACGACTGCTTAAAAGTGCTTACTCCCGCTAACCCCCGCGCTAATTTTTTTGAAAGAAAAGAAAATGGGGAGATAGGAAAGTGGTGAAAAAGGGGCACAAAGTGGGAAAGACAATAGGGAAAACAGCTAGGGATGTGCAGGACGGGTGTAGGGAAGGTCCATAGCTGCCCATTTCTTTAACAGCAACAGCTGTGCATATACTAGGAATTTGGAGAGAATTTTGAAACCTTCAACCGCTGAGAGAGAGGTGAGGGCTACAAATTATGTTGTACTGCCAATTAAATTTCAGTTTATGTGTCCAGCAGACATGTGTGCAAAATGGGCAGCTATGTATGGGGCGTATTTTTTTTGTGGGAGCAGATTGCCCATTTTTTTTTTCAGGTGAGAGTGGAATGTGGGGTAGGGGAAGTAGGTATATTTGGGGAGGTAGGTTGGGGAGGTACACAGACAAGACAAACAAGATGCATACAGGGGCAGAATATGACACATGGGGTGGGTGAACACCATTGACGGGGAAGGATGTTTGGAATCGCAAGCCCATGAGCCCACAGATGGCAACAGTGGAACTGAGATCCCCACCCATGGGTAGTCACCACTGCACCTTCACAGCCCAGAGGGTGGCTGTGCTGGGGGCTGTGTAGGAGGGGCAGGCTCAACCCTCGAGTTGGCGTAGAGGATCAGAGACTGAACGCTGGATCTCCCTATGCACCACAGCCTGAACCATTCAGAGGGTGATAGGTGTCCCTCCTCCAGCCACGCTTGCATGGGGGGGGACGAGCCCCATCCCCTGCAGTGCTTCCACCCAAAGGTGGCACAGAGCTAACAGAGGAGGAGGTCCCAGGCTGGGCACTAGACCTGCTGGTGCCAGGTGCCATCGCCAGCTGAGGTGGGACAGGTGGGTCCGCTGGGACCGGCCTTCCCGTATGTTCTATGTTTAGTAGGATTTAATGACAATATGGGTTGGTAACAGCCAACAGCATTCCAAATTAGTTGTAACAGCATGCAGTAATATTCCCATTAACCCAAAATACCAGAGTTCCAACAGTTGAACAGCAAGCATAACACATGCATATATAGAACAACAGTGGATATTCCAACAGCATGCAGGATTGATTGGTGTCCACAGGCCACCAAGACTGTGGTGTTTGAACAGGGCACATGCATCAATGTAAATGCAGATATTTATAAAACAATAGGACATATGTCCCAACAAATGTTTTGAAAGTATACATACCCATTGAGGTGTGGAATTGCATTGTTTGTGCACATACAGTAGGGTGTAAAAAGATGCCTCCATTAACATCTTATATGTACTTATAGTTTACACTACATTCTTATTGACTGCAGGTGTATATCCGCTACATGTATTATTACACTAGGCAAATTGCATTAAGTTATGAAATGGGTTTGGCTAGTTCCTTATATACCTGACCTGCATCTGACATGCAAACTGTCCAGGATGCAGATGCTACTGTTACATACTTATATATTTTATTTATATTTATATATCTACATATCTGGATGTGTTCAGGTGACATTATCAGTTATATTTCTACAGCCCCCTACATTTCTAGCAGCACACTGACATTTCTGGGGAACACATTAACAAGCTACTCATGTGCCAGATTTACCTATGCATGACAGCCATTAACCAACAGTTGAGGACTGTATATATGCTTCACAGCTACTGGCACTCCCTTCATCCACTTTATATGGGCCTGGCCAAGTGTGGGTTGACAGCGCTTAATACGACAGTACTATTTATATGATGCAAGAGTACAACAACATTTCGAAGTAAGTGACACAGACACACTCCAGGAATTATACCTTTATTAATTACATTACACACTTTTCTAGAGGCTCTCTCATTTATTTGATATTACAGTGCATGCAGAAGACTTATTCAAGATGTATTATACCTTTATTAATGGGTTATACCTCTCTTTTTCAGGCTCTCTCACTTATTTTATATAACAGTACATGCAGAGAAATTATTCAGGACTTATTATGCCTTTATTATTGGGCTACAACACTTTTTTTCAGGCTCTCTCACTTATTTTATATAACAATACATGCAGAATAATTACTAACCTGCCTGGTGGCGCAGCCTTAGCAGCCTATTTGCATAGGCTTGCTGATTCACAGCATGGACACCTGCAGCTGTGAAGTAAATGAAGTGATATTGAGACATACCTGTCCATAATATAGACTACAATACCAATTCTTACATATTCCATTCCATGGCTACCTACTCAGTAGTGGGGCATTTTCATTCCCACGGGCCTCCTGTATCCATTGGTTCAGTTGGTCCTGCTTGTGTCTCTTCAGGTCAGCGTAGTGGTGTCTGACCTGCTCACCAGTCCGAGGGACGCCTGTGGCACTGGTGAGATCATGTGCTAGATGGATCCAGGCTTCTACTTTGTACTCAGTGCCTTGAAACTGGCCCTGCAGGAGTCTTGCATCATGATAATGGACGAGGAGCCAAACCATCACTTTTGACTCCTCAATGCCCCACCGTTGTGCTTGAAAATGAAAGCCCTCTCCAGCACCAGCCATTCTGACTGCAGATGGGAGCTACAACTAGTTATGGCAATTATTCCTGCCTATGGAGCTTAAATATGCCTCATTTCCTGCTCTTATTTGTGATTGGCCTGTTTTGAAACATCTCAGCTGAGTGCACACCTGCTTAGCACTGAGTAAACTTTGATTAATATGTATATGTATGTTGACAGTGTATGAACAGCAAAAGCTGTCATGGCTTAGTGGGTCAGTACTGTGATTATGGTGCACAGTATCCTGGGTTCGAGGCCTGTCATTGCTTTTTATTTTACTACTGGCCTGACCAGCTAGGAGGTGTGGCTGTGTTTAGCCGACTTTGCTCAACTTTGCCCAACGTTGCTCTACGCTGCCCTACGTTGCCTGACGTTGCACTAGTTAGCACGGTGCACAGCTTCGCACAAACATGTTTTGTTTGCACTAGTGGGCACGATGTGCAGCTCCACGCAAAGCCATTGCGCTAGTTAAAGCAGTGCTTAGCTATGGGCAATTATTCTTAAATGTGCTTAATACTGGTAAACGTTGCTTAGCAGTGCTTCACATTGCTTAAGATAGGTTACTTATGCATTCATTAGTATGCATGACCGTTTCACCTTCTTATATATATTTAAAATATCGTTCACTACTACATAGCCCATTGCAATGCATTTTAACAAAATTTAAAAGGTAAATGTCAGGAATTATTTTTATGCACAGATTTCCTACAGAAAATAGAAAGGGGAGTGGTGGGACTCAAACCGGGAATAGCCTCCTCTTTGTGCGAAGGCTCTACCACTATGCTATTACTATTTGGCTTAATTGTGCTAAATACTTTTGTTTTATTGTGATACATGTGCTTTAATCATCAAATAATGATGATGTTTTGCAGCATTGTAATAATCACAAGAAATCATTTATTATGCTTTGTAAGAGTTTCTCTTCAAATAATGTAGACAATTTGTAATATAAAAGCAACAGACCTTTCTTATCAAAAAGACACATTCTTTACATTAACTACCTGAAATAAATCAAAAACATATTAAAAAACATTCTTGTGGTATTTATTAAGGAACTCTATTGCGAGTCTCTATCAGTTCACCAAAACGGCTAAGTTCAAACACCATATGTTCCAACTTCTAACCACGAAGTACAAAAACATAGAAGTCTTAGAACAGTTCCAAGAAACACACACACAACACAAGCACACCAAAAAACAGCAATCCACACACAAACACTTAAAATCCTACATCTAACCCTACACTAAACTGTACATACACTATCTATCCACTCACCTTAACCCAAACACTAACCCTAAGGTCCGTCACTATCGCACACTCAACTGATCCGTGCCCTAACCTTAACTCACCTATCCCGCCATAACCCTAAAGTCTGTCACTATCGCACACCCACCTCACCCGCACCCTGACCCTAACTCACCTAACCCGCGCCATAACCCTAACGTTCACACAATCGCACACTTCCCTGAACCCGACCCGTAACTTCCCACCACAGTCCTGATAATCGCAATGCCACAGGATTGCCCCACCGAATTCTTTCCCTGAGAAAAAAATTGGTGTTCTGTGGCTTCATAATAATCAGTGTTCAAACTTCACAGTTCAAACATCTGGTGTTCGATCATCAGCCATTTCAACAGACGGATATAGACCCCTCTATCGCCAGTGCATTCGCCATGCAAAAAATACCATGGGCTTAATTAGAGGCTGGTCTTACACCTACCACAAGCAGCCAAACAACAGAAAGAGCATTCTTTTCCTAAGTAAAATCATCATCATCATCAATCCTTTTTTTCCTATTTTCTACATGGGTCAGGGTGTCCTGTTAGCTGTCACCGTCTCTTTCTATTCAATGCCACTCTCCTGCTTTCTTCTAAACTCATGCCTGACTGTTGCAGGTCTTCTCTCACACAATCCATCCAACTCTTTACTGGACACCTTCATCTCCTCTTGCCTTGTTCCTGTCTGCCCCATATCTTCTTCACCAGATTGTCTTCTGCTTTTATGCACATGCAAATAAATAAATAAATTACAGTGGTTCAGACACATTTGTTTACCAGGAAATTCCAACTGGACGCAGGTCCTTTTTCAGCGGATGCTCGGGGAGAAAAGCTCCACATTATGTACATGATAAACAGAGATACAAAGTTGCAGCAATTGTAAACAACATTACAGGTTGTTGGCTTTAATACAATAACAAGATATTGATTATCAACAGTATGTACAGAAAATGTTGCAAGTTAAGATAGTTTCTTGTTTATAATATTAATAACAAAGTTGTCAGACAAGATGTTAAAGTATGTAAAGACAGCTAGCTATTTCTGACTGTGGCTAGTAGTAGTGGTAGTATAGTTGGGTTAAGAGTCTAGGTGGGGGGGGTAAGGGTGAGGGTGTTAGTCTGGATTAGAACAAGGACAAAGCCAGTGCAAATTTAAATGGAATTTTAGCACAGTCTTGAAAAGGCTGCTGGAAGATAGAGTAGTTATAGAGGGTGGAAGACTGTTCCAAAGTTTAGATCTGGTACATGAAAATATGGCTTCTTCTGCTGAGTTTTTGGGTTTGATAACAGTGAGTTGATTTTTGTTGCTTGATCATAGGGGCCTAGTGGAGTGATAGGGTTGGAGAAGGGTTTGAAGGGAAGGGATGTTAAGGGGGTGGTTAATAAGTTTATGAGTGAGGGTGAGTTGATTAAAGTGAAGGAGTTGTGGGAGTTCTAGCCAGTTTAGTTCTTTAAGGAAGATACAATGATGTCTGTGGTAGGAGGTTCCAGTGGCAAATTTAGCAATTTTGTTGTAACAAGCATCCAGCTTGTGTAGATTTGTCTGTTTAAGGTTGGTAAGTATGGGGGATGCATAGAGTAGGGTGGAGATTAGCTGGGAATTGGCTATGGAGATTCTAGCCACCTTGGTTAGGATCTGGCAGCTTCAATATAATGCACCAAGTTTCTTGTGAACTTTTTTTATTGTGAGAGATATGTGGGTGCCAAATCTAAGTTTGTTGTATATTTCCACACCGAGTAATTTTGTGTGTTCTGATGGAGAGATGATGGTATTGTCTTTGGCAAGAATGTTGAAATGAGTGGGGGGGTTGGGTGGCTTTGGAAGGTTGGAACAGGAGAGATTTAATCTTACTTGGGTTGAGTAGGAGCTGAGCATTGGATAGCCAGCTTTCTACAGAAGAGCATGATTCTTGTGTGATTTGTTGTAGTTCTGATAGAGTGGGGGCAGAGCAGATGAGAGTAGAGTCATCTGCGTACTGTATAAGAGATGCTTGTGTGGTGGCAGTATGTAGGTTGTTAGTGAAAAGTGAGAATAGCAGTGGGCCAAGGATAGACCCTTGAGGAACTCCGAGAGTAAATGGGAGGTGAGGTGATAGGTTATCGTCCCAGATTACTGATTGCTGGTGTCCGTGTAGATAGCTGTGGAATGAGTTGCAGGATGATTGTGAGAAGGAGAGGTTGGGGAGAGTAGAGAGTAGTAGCTCATGAGATACCATGTCAAAGGCTTTTGAGAGATCTAGAAATGCGGCAGTAGAGAAGAGGCCATTGTTTTTGTGATGAAGTATAGTGTTGGTGAAGGAGAACAGAGTGGAGGGAGTGCTGTGATATCACCTGAAACCATATTGGGTTTTGTTGAGGAGATTATTAGCTAGGAGGTTGTTGGACACCTGAGTGTTGATATAATTTTCAAGTATCTTGGAGAGAGGGGAGAGGATAGCAATGGGGCGGTAATTGGAGAGGTTGGTGGAGGGAGTGTCTTTGTGGAGGGGAATGATGTGGGATATTTTCCATATCGAAGGAACATAGCCTTCTGTTATGGAACGGTTGATTAGAATTGAAATTGGGTAGGCTAGTGTATCAGCTGCAATTTTCAAGTATTGAGAGGGGAGGTTGTCAGCTGCAAGTTTGGTGGGTTTAAGCTTTAAGACAATAGTCTTTTTATGTTGGAGGTAGGTACTGAGGTGAAGAAAAAAAGAGGAGTGGGGGGTTTAGGGTTAGCAGTTGGGGGGCTGTTGTAGGGAAGTGTTGTTTGTTTAGAGATGTTATAGTTTCAGTGAAGTGTTTGTTGAAAGATTCAGCAATACTGCTGGTGGAGGGGGGAATGGACTGCTGGGGGGTATCAACCTTCCCTGGGTGGAGGATAGTGTTAATAGTGGACCAATTGCTTAGGGTTGTGGTTGGTAGAGTTTAGGGTGGATTTATTGTAGAGGGATTTGTCTAATTTTATATGCTTTTTGGCTTTATTGCGCAGTTCAAGGAATGATTGCCTATCTGAGTTATTTTTTGTTAGTCACCAGTTCTCCCAGGCCTTATCTCTAGATTTCTTTAGGGTTCTGTTGGTCTTTTGTAACCATGGGGCGCACCTGGATCTGACTTTGGCATTTCTTACAGGAACATGGGTGTTTGGGATGGAGAGGAAGGTACTGTTGAAGAAGTGGACAGCCTCATCTAGGTTGAGTTATTTCAGTGGTGACCAGTTAATTTTTTGCAGGGAGGAGATGAAGGAGTTGGGGTTGAACTTGGATTTGTTCTGTATTTGCCTGTGGATAATGGACTTCAGACGTTATGTGGTGCCGAATTAGGAAAGTGGGGGAGTGGTCACTAAGACTGTCAGGTAAGCAGCCTGCTAGGTAAAAGTGAGGGGCTTTGTTGACTATGATTCATTCAAGTAAGATATGATTGTTAGGGTTTTGTTGATTCGGGAAGGGGATTGAATGAGTTGAATGAACCCATGGAGATTAAGGTGAATGGTTGGGAGATTGTTGATACAGGATAGCCAGTTGATCTGTGTAGATGAAGTATAGTACCAAAACACGTAAGAACATCCAATATCCAAGAAGAGCTGCTGTAACAGGAACAAAACACGTTGGCAATTCTTAAGATCAGCAAAGTAGTTTATTGGAAGTAAAAAATGAGCGCTTTCGCGTGGTCCATTCACGCTTCATCAGATAAATTACTTAAAACTATTCAAAGTTTATATACAACCGCTCAAGCGCGGGAAAGTCTGCTCATTAATCAATTAGCATCTGAATGATGCAAAAAACGTTAAAAACACTTAACCATTTAAATACACTTCAAATTCAGACCTTAAGCTTCTATATACTTTATACTTTCAAAAAACATATATGTATGTATTTATACAAACATCTACAATGTTATTACTAAACAATAAACAAGATAAAAATATATGTAAAATTAAAACATTTATAGCACTTAGTCAATGATTTAGCTCACTAATCAAAACTTTTATGTTTACACAAATCAAGATATAAAAAATAAAGTTTGTTACTAATATATACAAATGAGTGCTTATAGCCAATCATAGTCATGTTTGAGTAAGATTCACTATAAATAATATGAAACCTGCCCATAACTAATGGGCATAATATTATGGATGTATACATAATATAGTGAGGTGCATCAAAAGGTGTCATATGAAATCAAATGACATGATATAACTGCACTTAACTGAACTTAACTGAGCACGTAAGATGTCAAATTTATCCTTTGGCTATGTATATATATTTTTATATAGATAAATTAATAAACACACATCAAATTAAATAGTGAAGAATTAATAAGACCAAGTAAAGAATATTATTATTATATACATGTATACATAAAAACCTATACTAATAAATTATGAACTAAAAGTATGACAATAATTGACAATGCTGGCAATGATAGCCAGTTGATGTTAAAGTCACCGAGAATGATGGTTTCCTAGGGGTAGAGATAGAGTAGCCTACCTCAGGAGATTTTCTAGGGGTGTAATATTTTGCCCTGGTGGGAAATAGCATCCTATGATTTTGGTTGTTTTGTCTGAGTTTAGTTTGAGATTGGCATAAATGATTTCTTCATTGTTGTGGTGAGGGGCAGAAGAGTTCAGGAGTTGAATATTGAGGTGGTGTTTAAATATCAATGCTACACCACCTCCTTTTTTGGACAATCTGTCTATGAGAAGAATGTTGTATTCAGGTGGAACTATTTCATCACTTTTGATGTGAGGTTTGAGCCAGGTTTCAGTTAGGAAGAGAATATCTGGGGAATATATGCTTATGTTGGCATGTAGTTCTTGGATTTTATTGCATATGCTTCTGATATTTAGGGACATTATAAGTAGGTCTGTTGTTTTCTTGTTGGCTAGGAGTTGAGTTGTGGGGAGGGGGGTTGCTTGGACTAGGGTTTGTGGTTGGATTGGATTTGGGAGGACCAGGGTTTGGATGGATGTCCCCAGTTTGGTCTAGTTTATCGAGGGTGTTTAGGATATGTTTTATATACATAATAAATTGCTTATGGTATCTTAGGGATATTTTATTTTTGAGTGTGTTAGGTGTTTGGTAATGGAGTGTGTGTATTGGGAGGATGGTTTTGGTGGCAGGGTTGTGTATTTATAGTGTAAATGTTTGAGGGAGGGTATTGTAATCTTTTTCTTTTGACCTTTTCTGCATTACAGCTACCGTGGCTTCTGCTCTTATGCCCTAATCTCTTTGTTCTGCCATCCAGCTGAGGCATTTCATCTTTATCACCTATAGCTTTCTCACCTACTCAGCTTTTACTGCCCTGGTTTCTGTAACATACAGTACTACTAAAAGCACCACTGTGTTGTAATACTTACTTTTCAGCTTCTTTGGCATTCTTCTGTCATATACTATACCTGACATTCTGTGCCACTTGATTGCAGCACCTCTGATTCTAGCTTTGACATCCTCATTCAGACTTCCCTTCTCTTCAGCCACCCCATCCAGGTACTTGAAGATGTTAACCTGTTCCATTATTTTCCCTTCTCTCTCAGTTCTCAATTTCTTCTAAACGTCACCATTTGCTGCCATTGCAAGAGTCCTACTGTATTCAGTTTCATTCCATGTGCCTTCAGTTTTGCATTCCATTCTCCTGTCGTTTGCTGAAGTTCTTGCATAGAGTCTGCCTGTAATGCCACATCATCTACATACTGCAACTTTGTTGATCTATCCCCACTGACCTGTTTGCTAATGTAGTCCATCACCAGTATGAACAGCAGTGGGCTCAGAGTTGAACCCTGATGTACACCCACTCCCACTTGAACCCCTCTGTGAGACTGAGCACTGTTCATAATTGAGTTATTGGGTCCTTGTACATCGCTTGCGGTAACACTACCAATGTTTCTGGAATGTCAAAATTAGCTTTCTTGGGACCTTGTCATATGCTTTGTCCAAGTGAAGGAATGCCCAGTTGTATTCTTTCCTCATTCCTTGCTTCTTCTCAACTGTCGGACAGCAACCATTGGGTCAGTTGTTCTACATTCTGATCTGAATATGAACTGTTTATCTCCCACCTTACTTTCTACTGTTCTGCATATTCTTTTATAAATCACCCTCTCCAGAACTTTCATGCAACATGACCGCAGTTTGATACCTCTGTAATACCCACAGTTTTTAATATATCATTTGTTTTTGAACACCAGCAACAGTATGCTTTTTCTCCAGTCATCTGGGATACGCCTTTCTCTCCACACTGCTATGAGTACCTTCAGAAGGCATTTCTCCCCTATGTCAGCTTGCATCTTTATCATATCTGGTGTGACCTCATCTACGTCTGCTGCTTTCCCTGACCTCATTTTCTTTAGTGCTATTCTTACTTCTTCTATTTTCTTCTATTTTGGGCTCCTCTTCCTCTCTCATGATTGGCTCTGTCTGGGGAAGTACAGCTTCTGTGGGGTTTTCTTCATTCAGAAGCTGCTGGAACTATTCATTTCATCTGCCTTTCAAGTCTTGTGGACTGGTGAGTAGGTTTTTGCTGGCATTTCTTATGAAGGGTGTCTGACTATCTTCTCTATGTTGCTGTCTTTGCCTTGTAACATGTTAGAGTTTCTTTGTCCCATCTTCTGACTTACTTTCAGAAGCTGGTAGAATGCCTCTGATGTCTTGTTCTTTGCTATTACAGATCCTGTCTTAGCCTTTTTGTTAGCCAACCGTATTCCATTCTATGTTGGTCTTTTCTATTTCTCATTTTCTGCACTTCTTTCTTTTGATGACATGCTAGACTACTCCATTCCACCACCAGCTTTCCTTATGTAGCTTATTTCCATACCTGGTTTGTCCACATATCTGTTCTGTAATCCTCCTACATGCTGTTTTGAGGCATTGCCATTATTCTTTAAATCAAACTGACCACAGTCTGGTTATTTGGGATTGGGAGTTAGATCTAGCTGTTGATAGACAGTGGGAATTGGATTATTGATATTAGGTGGATGCAAGCCAGTTATCTGGCTGCAAGGAATGGCAGCTGATGTGTTGAATATAAACCTTTGAGAAGAATAAGTGTTGGGCCTTGGAGAAAGGGATGGTATTAAGACAGCATAGCTGTAAAAAGACGATGCAAGAAGGATAGAGAAGTTGGAAAAAACTATTGTGTCTATCAGGAAAGTGCGAAATATTGGCAGGTTGAGACAGAAGGATTTGGAGCATGTAAAGGTACAGATGAAGGAATGAGCATACACCAAGGTATAGACGGAACTGATTTGGAGTGGGTACAGTATGGTGGGGCAGGTAAGATTAGTGTTAGGTTGTTTACATGGAAGTTGAAGTACGAGAAGAAGAAAGCCTAGGGTAAGGAAATTTAGGCAGGGGGATGAGATGGCGGCAAGTAGGACAACAGAAATCAAGGAGTTTGTAGAATTTTATGAAATATTGCACAAGAAACAAGAAAGTAATGAGCAAAGTTTAAGCAACTAGGTGGAACAATGTTAACAGAAAGTTAAAAATCAAAATTGGATTAAGATTCAGAGATGGAAAAGATGTTGGAAGATGTAACATATTTGAAGAATGGGGAGTAAAGAGCCCCAGATGGATTTTCAAATTATATATGTACAAAAAGAAGGACTTGAAAGTGAAAGAGGGGATGAGGGTATTGCTTAATGAAGTATTAGAAGGTTCATAGTTATATACTAGGCTAACAACCACCAGGACCTTTATACGCCTAGCTAGCCATGCAATCCAACCCAATTGTGTCCCGACTGATCATGGGCATTTATAAGGAGGGGTTATGTTAGGAAGTTTCTACATGTTATGTGGGGGGGGGGGTTAGTCTGGGCATTACTGCCTGCATCTGTCTATCAGAGATATGGGGGCCAGACCCGGGGTGAATTTATGATGTTTCATCTATTGGTCAAGGCTACACTTAAATATGGTTAGGGATGGACTCTGCTTCACAGGAATGGGAAGCCAGTTCCAGAGCATGGGGATCTCCTGAGACACATATCTGTCAAGACATCATGTCTTATTTAGATCTCAAACAAATTTTAAATTCTTGGATCTAGTTAATTTTTGCGGGTCTATATCATAAGATTGAAGTTTCAAAACCTGATATGGTCGACACTATATAGGTTCATAGGTTCATAACAGGCTATTTGCCCAATGGCATTTATAAGCCTAGCCAGAGTGTGTTTGGCTTTCGCCACCCATTTTAAATTAATTTTGCTATGCCTTTTTTTGAGGTTAGTATACTGTGCCTCCGTCTAACAGTGACACAGAAGTGATAGCCGGGGTAAACCTATGATCTCCCATCCACTCATCAAGATTCCTCTTGAAGAGAGTCAATGTGGGACACTGCCTAACCTGGACTGGGATTTTATTCCAGAGTGAAGGGAGCCTCTGGGTTATGAATCTGTCCCTCCAGCATGTCCTATTTATTTCAGTGCTGAGGTTCAAGTCTCTCGAGCGCGTAGCTCGATGGGATTTGGATTTTCTGAGGTGCAGCATGTCCATTAATCCCGGGTTGGACATGGCTTTATACGTCAGGCACAGATCGCCTCTGAGCAGGCGGTATGCCACTGAGTAGAGCTGGAGTTTCTTTAACCGGGCAGCATATGGCATCTGTTTGAGCCCTTTGATCCTCTTGGTGAGGTACTTTTGGGGTCTTTCCAGTTGCTGCAGGTGTCTGGTAAGGTACATCCCAAAAGGGGCATTGTACTCAATTATGGGCCTGATGAGGGATGAGTAAAGAGGCACGATGACCTCCCCTGATCTAGATGTGAATCCCTTCATGATTAGGTGGGCTATATAAAATGTTTTTCTAACCACTTTGGCCACGTGGTTGTCAAATGAGAGATTGCTATCAACTTGGGTCCCCAGGTCCCTAACGACTTCTTCTGTACTTAATGGATTACCACCTATGTGGTAATTTGTGGGCACTTTGTTTTTGCCAAAGGGGATGACTATACATTTTTGGCATTTAGCTTGAGGCCATGGCTCTGGCACCAGTTGTCTGTTTCTATGAGGCCCTTTTGGAGGATGCTTGTGTTGGCTGGAGAGTTGATTATGGCGCCCATTTTGCAGTCATCTGCGAACTTGGTCAGCCACAGTCCTTCCATGTTGGTCTGTACCACCGAGAAATATATACCGAACAAGAGAGGTCCCAGGACTGAGCCTTGTGGGATGCCACTTGTAACTGGTTTGGAGTCTGACATGGCTCCAGCAATTCTAACCATGTGGGTTCTGTTCTTGAGCCAGTTTGCAACCCATCTAGTGACATAGGGGTTTATATTTAAGCTGGTGAGCTTATCTATAATGCCCGAGTGGGGTATTGTATCGAAGGCTTTTGCGAGGTCCAGGTAGGCTGTGTGGACCACCTTCCCCTCGTCAATGGCCTTGGTGACTGTTTCAAAGAAATCGACCAGGTTTAAGAGGCAGGATCTGCCCTTAACAAAGCCGAACTGGGTAGGATCCAGTGTCTGTAGGTCCCCAATATCTTTATTTATGAGGTCCATGATGATCCTTTCCATAGCTTTGCAGACCAAGCTAGTCAGGCTTATGGGGCGATAGTTTCCGGGATCCATTGAGGCACCACCTTTGTGGAGAGGGACCACTGTTGCAGTACGCCACTCTTTGGGTACATATCCTGTAGTAAGGCTAAGACTGAACAGTAGTTTTATGTTTGGATTTAGCTCTTCTTGGAGTTCATGTAGGACGCAGCCCGAGACACCATCTGGTCCCATTGATGCTGTGTTTTTTGCTTTGGAGAGGGCGGCTCTTACCTGAGCATCTGAGATGTCAGGGGGGCAGCACTCTGTTGGGATAGATATTTGCCCTTTTGGTGGGGATGGGGGGGGAGAAGTTTGCACTGAACCTGTCAGCTAGGATGTTGACAATGTCTGTGGGCTCGGTGTATTTTTTGTCATTTTGGACTAATTCTGAGCATATCTGGGAATTCCCACCCAGGTTCCTAACATAACTAAAGAAAGCCTTGTGATTATCCTTAGTGTCCTGTGCAATTTTTCTCTCGAAGCTGGCCTTAGACGATTTTATGAGTGCCCGTAGTTTTTTGCTAATACTGATCAGAGATGCCTTCCCTTTTTGGGATTTTGCTCTATCATGTAGTAGCTTCCTTCTTCTATTGTATAGTTTGTTTATGGCTGGGTTCCACCAGACAGGATGTCTGTCTTTGGTGGATTGGGTCTTGGTTTTATTTGGGATTGCATGATCCATGCATTCCTGAAGGTGTTCATAGAATGCGTTTATAAAGGATTCTGCGGTCTGGGCCGTATTTTCCACAGGCCCGGGGGCTTTGAAGGATTTCACCTTGGTTTTGAGTCGTGTGAAATTTGCTTTAGAGAAGTTTTTCACTGTGGTTTTCTGGGCAGGGGGTGGGGTCGGGATGTGAATATCCAGTGAGATTAGTTTATGGTCTGATCTTACCAGTGAGGGATACACTTCTGGTCTGGAGCAGTGTCCCCATGTTGGTGATGATCAGGTCCAGTATGTTTTCCCCTCTTGTGGGAGTGGTAACAAGTTGTTCCATAGCATTTGAGTTTATAAATTCTAGGAACCTTTGGGCAAGGGTGTTGGAGCTAGAGTAATGCTCCCAGTCTATGTTTGGGTAGTTGAAGTGGCCCAATATAATGGTGTTTGGAGAGACCTTCATATTTTCCAGTATTCTCAGGAAGGCCGAGTGGGGTTCCTGTGTTTGGGAGGATAGTCTGTAGCAGGCTATAAACTGGAAGGCAGTTTTACCCACAGTTAGTTGCACATGGATAGTCTCTGATGCTTCGTGCTGTGCCACCAACCTGGAGGTGTGGGTATCTTTGACGAATATTGATACTCCCCTCCTTTTGTGGTTCGGTCCAAGTTTTGGGGCCGAAAAGCATGGTATGAGGTATAACCTAGTAGTGCTGGGGTGCTCTCGGGAGCCTTGAACCAGGTTTCTGTTACTGCACAGATATCGATGTTCTCCATGCTAAGGAGAGTTTTGAGTGTGTGCATCTTGAGGTTTAGAGTTCTGGCATTGAGTAGCATTACTCTTAGTTTCTTATCCCTTGTGATACCTATGGAGGTGGGTTTGTCTTTTGAGCCTTGCCTAAAAAAGGCACTATGGGGGTAGCAAGAGCCTTTGCCAATATCCGAAAGCCCAGGGGTGACAGGTGCAAGCCATCCCTAGCGCAGCATCGTGGCTTGTCGAGCATGTCATCCCAGGCTGACAGGCATTGGATCCCCTTTGAATGACACCAACACTTAAGCCAATTGTTGAAATTGATCATCTTGTCTTCATATTGTGGCATCATTCTTGGTGAGGGTAAGATGCTACTCAAGGTCAGGGTCATACCGGCCTGGGCTACATGCTCAGAGAGCTCCTCTATGTCTCTTTTCATGTAGTCCATGGAGGTACGTCTCAGGTCATTCACACCAGCATGGACAATGACTGAGTCATATTTGTACTTGCCTTGGAGTGACTTGAGTGCTTGTGTTATGTGGCGGATCCTAGCGCCCAACAGGCAGCTCACCGTGACCTTCTCCTTGTTCAGCCTGATGAGCGAGACGTCAGTGTGCCTGACGATAGAGTCACCTATTACAAGTGTATCAGGTGTGTTGTTTAGCCTTAAGGGCTGTGACTGTTCGGCACACTGGCTTTGTGAGCTATGTGTTGCACATGTTTTGTTTTGGGGTAGCGGTTGCTTGGGTGTCTGCTTCGGAGGTCTCTGCTGCTTAGGCAGATTTTTATTTAGAGCCTCCGAGTATGTTTTTGTGTGTTTATGTGTTTGGTTTGTTGTCATGGTAGATCTATGTGAGACTGGAATTGTAGTGAGTGTGGTTTCCTTCTCCTCCTGACTGGTTACGCCAGTACTGAGTTGAGAGAGCTTAGCCTCCAGTTTGGCTATATGGTTGCATCTCTCACATGTGTTGGAATTTGTTGGGAGGAGGATCGATGTTTTGAAACTTTGAATCTTTTAATGGAGGTCTCCCTACAGCACCTAAAGGGAAGATTTCCCTTTTCTGCACTGTAGTGCAATCTCAGAGTTGGTATATTTAAGTAGCGGGGGGTGTGGGCCACGTATAGGGTGTAGGTGGGCTTGCCCCCTGCTAAGTTTGTTTAAATGGTTTGTTAGTGTAGGTTGTTGGGTTTGTATTACATTTTCAATGTTTCAAAACTTTGATCATATGGTGTCGACCATAACAGATTTGAAGTTTTGAAACTTTGATCATGTAATATAGACCCAATTTTGCAGATATGCACAAGGTCCATCAGAGCTGGATCAAAGAATGCCTTGTATGCCAGGCATACAGTACATCACCGCCCAGTAACCTGTGTAAGACAGGGTATAAAGCTAGGTCTTTAAAGCAATCTGTATAGGACAATGTGTTTATATCCTGGAGTCTTCGGATAGGCAATCTTTGTGGGCATTCTAACTGCTGCATATATTTGGTGAAGTATATGCCAAAGGGGGCATTATAATCAATGATCGGCCTGATAAGGGCCAACTAAATTGGCACAATGACTTCCTTGAACCTAGATGCCATTCCCTTAATTATAATATGGGCAACATAAAATTATTTTCTTACTATGTTGATCACATGTTAGTCAAAGGCCAGATTACTGTCTATATATACTCCCAGATCCCTGACTACTGGGTCAACTCTTATTGATGAAATAATTAGTCTGGGTGCTAGTTTTCCCAAAAAGTACTCTAATACATTTGTTGTTGGTGAGTTTAGTCTGTGACTTTGGCACTACTCATTTTTCTGTGTTAGACCCTCTTGTAAGATGTTTGTATCATGGGAGAACCTATGATAACTCCCAATTTGCAGTCATCTGTGAACTTGGTCAGCCAAAGGCCCTTTTCATTAGCCTTTACCTCTGAGAAGTAGATGCCAAATAGAAGTAGTCCCAGCATGGAGTCTTGAGGTACCCTGAAGGGGAGCATTCTCTTAGTGGAGGCGGTATCACCAATTCTAACTTCCTGGGTCCTGTCTGTGAGCCAAGTAGGTAAATAGTAAGTTATGTTGAAGTTTATACCCAGTTTGGTGAGTTTGTCAACTATACCTGAGTTGGGTATTATATTGAACACCTTAACCAGGTCCAGGTAGGCAGTATGCACCATTTCCCCTCCTCAATTGCACTGGTGACCTTCACAAAAAAGGCCACCAGGTTTAGTAGGCATGAACTTCCCTTGACATAGCCAAACTGGGTTGGATCCAGTGTCTGATGGTTGTCTATGTCTTTGTTGATCATTTCCATTAGAACTCATTCCTTGACTTTGCATATTAGACTAGTCAGACTAATAGGGCTGTAGTTTCTGGGGTCACTTGATGGTCCACCCTTGTGAAGTTTTGTGAAGTGGGTAAATGTTATAGTCTTTCTTTCTCATGGTACATAGTTTGTTTTCAGGCTATGGCTGAAAAGTAACTCAAATGATCTTAATAGGTCATGTTTCCAGCTTTTTAGGAGACATCCTGGGATACTGTCCAGACCCACTGAAGTTGTGCTTTTGGCCATAACACATCCCACCAGGATCTGCTCCCTGTTAATAGTCTGGGGGTTATCTTAGTAGGTATTTCATTGAGGGATTCAGGGGCAGGAGTGGGGTGTGAAGTATGAGAGGAATTTGTCAGCCAGCAAATTTGCTATGTTGCTGTGCTTAGTCATACACTTAGCTATCACTATTCTTGATGTAATTGTAATAAACACTAATGCCACCAGTATGACAAACTGAAGCATCACTAGAAAATTCCATAACATATGAAAGACTGACATAATGGACTCAACTTTATTAACACAAAATACACTGCTTTAGTTTCACTAACTTCCTGCTGATTGCTGAATGAAAGTATACATGAGATCAGCAATGAGTTTTAAAAGATTTTTTTAGGAGGCAAATCTGCTTACACCCCTGCTCTGAGGCTCTGCCTTCAGGTTAACTGACTATAAATATAGTGCCTCCAAGGTTGCACAAACTTTGAGAAAGTATACTTACAGATGCAGATTATGCATTTGAATGTCTTGCAATCAAATACACAGGCAAACACTCATCTGTGAGCAAATGAGTTGCAGGCAGCTGAACCAGGTAAGTAAAAGATAACCAACATAATATCAATACTTTTCTGACATGCTGGAAACTCTTTCAGCACAATAAACAATCTGAAACCCTTCTTAAATATAAGCAACTCTGCAACCTTACTAAAAGACATATAATCAAAGACAAACAATCCCACTATATGAATCTCCAAGCCAACCACTCCAAAAACCCCAAACAATTCTGGAACTCCATTAACTCACTTCTCAACCCAGGCACCAAAAACAACCTTACCCTGACACTACTAAGTCTGACCAAGAAATTGCCACTCCTTCTTTATTAACTCTATAGCTGAACTAAGTCCTTCCCAAATAACCCATCCACACAGGTTAGTCACTCTTCCCCAGCCACTAAACCCAACTCTCCTCCTACTTTTGAACTTAAACCAATTTCTACCTCCTACATAAAAAAACTTCTCAGCAAACTAAAACTATGCTCCTATGCCCCAGATAACATTCCATATAACTTCTGACATATTGCTGCAGACGGAATTGCCCTCCCCATTAGCATCCTAATCAACAGATCCATACAGGAATCTTATGTCCCCAAGCTGTGGCATGCTGCCTTTATACATCCTCTCCACAAAGGTGGCAAAAATAATAGTATCTCAAACTTTCGCCCCATAGCCATCCTCTCCCCAATATCAAAAATATTGGAAAAATGCATTCACATCCAACTAATGCCTTTCCTAACCAAAAAACACCTTATCTCTCAAACCCAACATGGTTTCCATCCTGGCCATAGCACAATAACTGCTCTTCTCTCATTCCTAGATATAGTCAACCATGCCCGTGACTCTGGAAAAATAGTATCTACAGTTCTATGAGATCTCTTCAAGGCTTTTGATACAGTCTCCCATACTCATCTCCTAAGCCACCTTGCTAACCTTAACCTCTCTCACAATGCCCTATCCTGGTTCTCAAGTTACCTATCTGACAGATCTCAATCTGTAAAATGGAGAAAAGGCACCTCAAACTTCCTTCCCACTCCTCCTAGAGTTCCCCAAGGATCCATTCTTGGCCCAATGCTGTTTAACATCTTTATCAATGTTTTCCACTCTGCCATCCCAAATACTAAAATCGTACAATATGCAGACGACTCCACTTTAATCTGCTGTGCCACCAACCTCCCAGAACTTCAATCATACACTCAAACTGCCTTTTCCACCACTGAGAAGTGGACGCTATAAAATCTCTAAATGCTAACAAATTCAAAATACTACTTTTTCCTCCCTCAAAATCCTCCCATCTTGATAAAAAAATCTTTCCAAATTAGAAGCCATAACAATTCAATCATAGAAATTGTTCCCTATGCCAAACTACTTGGGGTTACCATAGATGAACACCTAAAATTTGACACCCATATTCAACTAAACATCAAGAAAACACATCAAAAACTTGGCCTGCTATACAGAAACATCCACTATCTCTCTCCTTATACTAGACAAACTCTCACCACTACCTATCTTCTTCCCACACTAATGTATGGCGCTCCTCTACTAACTAACTTATCTATCTCCATCTCTTCCAAAATGGAAAGTTATTATAAAAACATTTCAAAATTCGTCATCAAAGCCAAATACTCCTCGCACCAGTGCTCTGCCTTCCACTTACTAAACTGGCTAGAACTTCCCAACTATCTAGACTACCTCCAACCTACTACTGCCATAGGCTATTATTTAACCCTGCTAAATGTCCTGCACTATTCAACATCCTACAACCATACACCCCTAACAGGCCACTTAGATCTGCTCACCTAAACCTAATCACTGTCTACAAACCGAAAAACCCTGTAGGACAGCACTTCCTGTCCTTTTTCTTAGCCAAAAAATGGAATTCTCTCCCTCCTTCATTACGAAACCCAGAAAACTTTGACAACTTCAAATCCCATCGCCATTCCTACTTTTTTTCTAACTGGAAGTCCAGTTGCACTTTCCCCACCTAGCCTTCTTCTCTCTATACTCTAAATTGTATTTCCATGCTACTCCTATTTCTAACAACTTAACTCCCCCTGGATGTTACTCAGTCTTCAGTGTTATCTTGTGTACATAATGTATCTGCTTTCCCATTTCTCCCCTCCCTAACATTTGTACTTCTTCTTCCATACTGCAATAACAAGACTCAGATTCTATGTAACCATTGAAACACTCATGTCAACATATGACTCACATGCTATGTAACCAATGTACCACATCATCTCTTTGATTTATAATGTATCTGTATCTTTGAATCTTAATTTTAATGTGTTGTATCTTAATGTTTACTATGTCATGTGGAGCTTTTCTCCCCGGGCCTTCACTGAAAATGGGCTCCTGAGCCCAGTGGACCTCCCCAGTCATCAAACTGAAATAAATAAGTAAATAAATAAATAATAGTTTATCAAGCATTGTTACTTGCAAGTGAAGCCTTTTGATAGCCTTATCATCCTGTGACCTAGGACAATCTAAAAGAGGATCACAAAATAATTCCTTATAAATAATTTCAAACAGCAGGTGATGGAGGTTGATGGGCCTGTCTTGGTGCTCTGTTGCTTAACAAGGATGTTGTTGCATATTTTAATAGCTCTTCGGTAAAACTTGTCAGTACCTCATCCTCTTTTACACAAGTCAAAAGCCAGGATTATGGTATACTATACTCACAACCTCAGATAGCTCCATGCAATGAGGCTACCATGACAGAAAGTGATTTAGCCCAGAAATACTAATAAAAAAAACAGCTAATGAAATTATTTCATAATCTTAGAAGCAATGTTTAGCTCTTTAATTAGGAAAGGAAACAATTTAAATGCATTGAACATACAAAAAATGAGGATATCTGAGAAGGAAATATGATAATTAAGCAGTACCACCAAGAGTGCATGAATCCTTCCTGTTAACTTTCTTCTAAGCAAACAGTTTAACAAAGCTGCATTTATTTTAATATAACACCTCACAGGTAATACTGCAGCCGATGATGCCTGGCTATTTCAGAGCCTATGTTTTCCTAAACCTCTTCTTTTTCAAACATGTTATTGAGCTAATGACTGAAAAAAAACTTTTGGAGCCAGTTTCATTTATTTATTTATTTTTATTACACATTGAAAACCACTGAAAACTTTTATTGACAAATAATTGATAAAAACAGAAATTCAGAAATACCAACAGTGTGTTCTCATACCTGTAAACAATGGCTATTTACCCCATTCTTTAGGAACCCAAAGTTCTCTTATTCTGGAAATGTGTATTTGTCACTTTGATAAATAAGGAAGAAACTGCTTGAACACTGGCAAAAGACTGTTTGTTTTATTTTCATCAGCTACCTAACTGTAGTGTTACTACAGAATATAATATATACCTTGGCAATCTAAAAGAGTATGGCATTTCAGGAAGTGGAGAAAGATGGCTTCACAGCTAACCTAAAGGAAAGCAGTGCTCACCAAAAACATTCTGGAAAGGTGTGCCATAAGGGCCCATCTGTGGACAATTCCATTTTCGAGTAAACAAGAGCTGATAGTATTGTGACAAGACTTTGCTCAATAGGTCTGAAGATCTCAATTGTCTAATTTCTATACCATGTGAACTTAAAATGAGTTTTCTTTTCCTGCAAATGTTACTTAAAATTCCTATCTAGTACTTAACGCAAACAGTACAAAAAAGTAATGGTGTCTAGAATTTGGGAAAAAAGGAAAAAATTAAACAAATTAAATTCAGCTCCACACACGCAGCAAACTGCAGAGATTTTATGTAAACTCATAAGCAAAGAGTTAAATGGCAAGAAATATAAACAGAAACATCCTTTTCTTTGCTAACAAGAAAAACAGAAGCGTCTTTGGCAACATATTGGGCTTCCATAGATGAACTATTTAAAGTACATTTATTCATATTAATAAAGTTTTGACTGCCAATATTTGTACTCCATCTGTAAAATTATTTCACCTTTCAAAATGGACCAATTAAAACCACATTAAATATTACTTAAACAAGGTAAAACCATTACTGCAGCTGTGTTTAATGTGGTTTTAATTGCTGCATTTTGCTTGGTGGAGTGAGTTAACTCATGGCATACAGCCACAGTTAAATGCTGTAGTGTTAATATGCTTGAGTATTTTATCAGAACAAGTTTGATATATGAAGCAAAATGCCATCTTTGGCTCATAAATCGAGTCAAACTCTTGGCTTCCCCATGCAGCGAATACCATTCATTTTTCTTGTATCTGAAAACAGCTTTGATTCAGAAACAGAACATGTATGATAACCAATGATGCTCTACAATCTGCAGCTGAGTTAATTCCAAATCAGGATGTGTCTTTTAGTATATATTAAATTATCCACAGTTAAAATAAACCGTTACTTTATAGGATTATAAAAAATATACACCCCAGAAGGTAGGATTTCATTCTTAGTGGAGTATTATTTGTCTGTATTATTTTCTTAAAACACCTTGCAATGTAACTTGCCAAACTAGGCATACCTTATAAAAAATGTATTTATTTGCAGCTGTGCCTTCATGAAACACTTAGCAGTATGTTTTCTCATCACAGCTATGTTGACTGGCAATACTATATTTTTATTTTTTCTCACTAGCTGACCACTGAAGGCAAGCAGAGAGACACAGACAAAGGTTATGCAAAGTGTAGCATGATATATGCTGTATATAAAAGCAGAGTGACAGTCTGTGATTCAATAACATCTCCTGCAAAAAGTCAAAACAGAGATGAGAACTTCCAAGTACAAATGTATCTGTGAAGCAGCAGTCTTATTCTAAGCATATAGGTATTCCTGATATCTCAGTATTACTGTGTTTGTGGCTTTAATGGCTAATGCTAACAGAATGTCTGCCATCTGATCCAACATTCAGTCAGTCTTTTGATGAAGTGCATGCTTGGCACAGGTAGGTATGGCCACCATCATGGTGTGTTGCAGGTCAGCTATCACAGTGTACTGCATCCGTACAGTATTGTGGCAGTCTGCACAGCTACCTCTTGGTGTTAGGATTTGTGTCTCAGTCTCCTGCTTGTGAGCTATTGACAGTGTGCAGAGTGCTACATGCACATTTACTGCCAGAGTACTTGAATGCTACTATTGCAATGCAGTGTTTTATGAAAATTAGGTAATCTGCATTACACATATACTCAGAAATGTGGCAGAATACAGTAACTATATAAAGTAAATTTAAAAACTGAGGAAGCATGCCAAAAGTAGAAATATACTTAAAGTATGAAGTCTAGATAAGGAACAGCAGCTGAATTACAAAACATCTCACTTACTTCAGTTGCCACGGAACCACAAACAACATCAGCTTGCCCAAGGTATCCATGACTATGACAATGGCCATACCAAAGTTTAGGACATCTGATAGACTTGGAAAATAATTAACCTTTTTATCTAGTTCATGTGTTGGTGCAGGCTGTGTGGGTCATATATTGACCACATATAATAGTACACAGTTTTTGGGAAAGTCTCTTCACTCCTCTTTTGAATCAAATGTGTGAATTTTTCTCTAGATCCCAGCATCTAAAATTGCTCAGTGTGAGATCAAACACACTGTTATGTTTCACAGAGCCACATTTAGAATACCTGGACAATTTCAGTACATAGTTGTGCACTAAGATGGTGAACAAAATTAGTTCCACAGATGCCACTGCAAAACAAATAATAGAGAGTTTTGATACTGTTACCCAGCACCCTGCTGCCTAAGGTGCATCACACCATACACATGTGGCAGTTAAAGCTCTAGTAGGTGTTAATGGTGACATCTTTATAAAGAGAAAGGGATATCATGCTACCAGCTCACACACTGTGAAGAGAGGTGATGCTGTCTTCCTAAATGAGTCTGTAGGGTATTGTAGCATTCTGCATAACTGTGTGGTGCTAATGGTGACATCTTTATAAACAGAAAGGGATATCATGTTATCAGCTCACACACTGTGAAGAGAGGTGATGCTGTCTTCCTAAATGAGTCTGTAGGGTATTGTAGCATTCTGCATAACTGTGTGGTACTAATGGTAACATCTTTATAAACAGAAAGGGATATTATGCTATCAGCTCACACACTGTGAAGAGAGGTGATGCTGTCTTCCTAAATAAGTCTGTAGGGTATTGTAGCATTCTGCATAACTGTGTGGTGCTAATGGTGACATCTTTATAAACAGAAAGGGATATCATGCTATCAGCTCACACACTGTGAAGAGAGGTGATGCTGTCTTCCTAAATGAGTCTGTAGGGTATTGTAGCATTCTGCATAACTCCCTCATTGTGACATTTTTTCTGATTGTAGCCACATGGTGTTATAGCACTCTGCACAAGTGCCTTATAAATGGGTACTTATGACTGTATACATGTGATATTGCGGCAGTCAACACAGATACCTCTTCTTGCACAACATTTTTCACATCTTCTGAGATTGCCTCATTACATATGGTCACCTAATAGCTAAGTAAACTTTGAGTATAATCACAACAGAATCAAAATGCTACCCATACAAGTAATAGGACAGTACTCCTGTTCTTTAATGTGTCCTTTGTAAGTGAATCCTTTTTCGGATTGCATTGGCTAATGATGTCAGTCCACCATCTAAGTCTAGCAGCAGGTGATCAATACAAGCAAAAGCAGAAGCACACCAGCAAAGGGCAACTTTTCAGATGTGGATACCTCAGGTGGTGCCCAACAGTCACATCCGAGACAGCTGCCAGATGTCTGTCATCTGTAAGATTCTCCACAGCATGCTAACCTTCAGGCATGAAGGACAAATATGAGGCCAACTAGGCCACACCAAGAGGACAAACAACCAGGACAACTTCTGAGTAAATGATGTTTTGAAGGAAGAAATATACCACAAGAAGAAGCATAACAAGCACAGTAGGTTCTCCTTCACATTACTGATCCTGCAAATGATCGATCTGCAAAATGTTGAGCTGGTATTCACTGCAGAGTGTTGAATGCAGTTATGAGAAGGGGAACTTTGTTAACAGAGATTGTGTTACAATGGAGATTGGGGAGTGTTCCCTTTCTCCACTGTAGTGCAATCTTAGACTTTGAATATTTCATTAACAGGGCATGTGTGAGGCACAGTGGATTTTCCCCTCCAAAAAAAAAAAACAAGGTTGTTGCCATTTTTATTTGGTGTTCAATGTTCAGCAGTTTGATAAGATTGGATTGAGATTTAGCCATTTGATCTTCTGCAGCACTGATCTTGTGAAGTAGATCCTGTACAGTATATTTAGACTCGGCTGACATGCCAACAACTGGTATGAGATTTTGTGCCATGAAAAAGAATATGTTCTGGATCAACACAGGGAACACTAATATAGAAAAAGAGGGATACATGCTATGTTCTTTGCAAGTTATGGCAACTTGTACATGACATATGTGCAATGTGCCTCAAAGACCAACCCACCTAAATACCAGCATAAAGGTATTTAATGGAAAAGCAATAATTGTGTGTACATATGACTGCTCAGACACAGGATGCAATATCTTTAGCATAGTCTGGTTACAGGTTTTGCTGTATCCAGACATGTTTACATGATTCCTGTGTTTCCTACTACACCATCTTGTGTTGGCTGGAGCCTGCCTGCAATTAGTGGGAGTAAGTGAACTGGCTGCAACTGGTCTAGCATAGGGTGTTTAAAGAGCTCAGGGACAAGGGTTGATTGGTCAATTCCAGTGTTTCTCTTTTACTTTCGTTTCCTGGTATTTAAACCAATGTTTGCATGGGTTTGTACTTGTTTGCTTTTTGTGCGCCAGAGCTGTGCAGTTTTAACCCTTTGTGAGGTATCTCACCTGCATTTTTTCCCTTACCAGCACTCCTGTGCAAGTGATGCCATCCATTGCAGCTACTGTATTGATTTTATCCAGCCCTACTCACACCTGTAGGCACTATCCATAGATAATATCCACTTTACTAACCCTGACCTCTCTTCTACAGATTCTGATAATCATGGACGGACAATTTCTTATAGTTACTCCTGCTAGTCTAGCTGATATGGGCATCCTGAGGCAGTGTAGCAACTGCCTAATGTATGTGGACAACCCACTACTACTACCACCTAGGAACACAACATGTGAGAAATGCAATTACATTAAGAACCTAGAATCCTTGCCGTCTCAGTCACAAGTCAGTACAGCTTGCACTGAGAAGGTTGTCTGCACAAATACTACAAACACCACACCTCTAACACCACCTACACCTGTACAACACACTTCTATATATGCAGTGGTTCTCAACAAAAACATAACTAGACAAAAGAAACCTCCAAAGCAAAAACACACATGCACATCACAACCCACAGCCCCAAGCATCACACATAGTACACACACCTGTGTCTCACAGCCTCTAAGGCCCATCCACAAACCCAACCCACTAGTCATAAAAGACTCTACCATGAGACACATAGATGTGCCTCTCACCAGGCTAGACAAGGAGAAAGTCGTGGTAAGATTCTTGTCATGTGCTAGAATCTACCATATTACACATGCACTCAAGTCTCTTAACAACAGGTATTGTTACGACTCTGTCATAGTCCGTGATGGTGTGAATGACTTGAGACATACCTCTTTGGACTACATGAAGAGAGAGACATGATTGAGCTCACTGAATATGTGTCCCAGGCAGGTATGTCCCTACCTTTAAGCAGCATCCTACTGTCACCAAGAATGATGTGTCAAAACAAACATAAAATGATTGAGTTTAACAATTGGCTTAGTTTCTGTTGTCATTCCAAAGGGATTCAGTACCTGACAGCCTGGGACGACATGTTTGACAGACCATGATGCTTTGCCAGAGATGACCTTCATCTGTCTTCCCTGTGCTTCAGGCTTCTGGCAAAGGCTCTTGCCTCCATCATAGTGCCTTTTTTTAGGCAAAGTCATGAGCAAAAAGTTACCAACATAAAAAATTCTTCTAAACGAAATTTATATGTCATGCTGCTAAACGCTAGGAGTCTTAGAATGAAACTGCACTCATTGCAAGCATTCCTCATCCAGGAGGATGCTGACATTTGTGCACTCACTTAAACCTGGTTCAGAGCTGCAGAGAGCACCCCAGCCTTACCAGGTTACTCATCCTACCATACTTTCAGACCCCAAACAGTGGGCTACAAAGCCAAAGGAGGTGGAGTTTGAAAATTTATCAAAGACATACACACCTCCAGGCTGGTCAAAGAATATGACACACAGGAGACACTCCAAGTGCAGTTAACCATTGACAAAACACCTATTCAAATCATAGCTTGCTACAGATCCCCAACTATGACACAGGACATCCACGCCACCTATCTGGACTTACTTGAATCCATCAAGATTCCATCATCTGCTCTGATCCTGTGTGACTTTAACTACCCAGCCATAGAGTGGAAGATCTGTTCTAGCCCAAACATGAACTAGCGATTCCTCGATTTCATCAGTGCCAATGCATTGGATCAGCTGATTGATACCACGACTAGAGGTGAAAATATCCTGGACCTGGTACTAACCAACATGAGTAGCCACTGTAGCACTCCTACAGTGTCATCCTTCTTGGTAAGATCCGACCATAAAGCGATCACTTTCAAAGCCACCATCTCCCACCTGTCAGGGTCAAACAAAAAATTTTTCCAAAGCTGACTACAATCTCCTGAGAGGAGGTTTAAGCAGCTTCACAGCCACCTTCCCTTCAGGTGGAACTACCACTAATGTCTAAGTCTACACCACAAAACTATATGAGCACTTACATAACTGTATGGACTCAGCAATACCTGACAGGATCAAATTATCTTCCTCAAGGAAGAGTAAACCTGTCTGGTGGACAGCAGAAATAAACAAACTGTATAATAAAAGGAAAAAAAATACTGTCCAGGACCAAGAAGAAGCAGGTGCCAAGTTGGAAGCAATCTCTCCTTTGTCTGAACAAGCAAAGAAGGTCACTGGTGAAATCCTCTAAGGTTAACTTCGAGTCCAAATTGGCCACATCCACTAAGGACAATTACAGGCCTTCTTCACATACATCTGCAATTTCGAAGGTAACACCCAAATCTGCTCTGAACTGGTGGGCAAGAACACCACATACATAAACACCATAGATGTAGCCAACCTGTTAGGAGGCAGGTTCAGTGAAAACTTCACCCCGCTATTACCCCATCAGTAAACCATGACATACCCAGCACCTGCCCCCTCCCCTCATCACCAGGGAGCAGGTCTTTAATGTCCTCTCAAAGGCAAAAAATTTCGCCTCCTTGGGACCTGACAACATCCCTGGCTGTGTCCTACATGAACTCATGCATGAGCTATCAGCTTCATTAGGCACCCTATTCAACCAAAGCCTGAGCAAGGGTTTTGGCCCAGCCAAATGGAGAACAGCCACTTTCATCTCTCTACACAAAGGTGAAGCGTCCACTGAACCAGACAATTATAGGCCCATCAGCCTAACTAGCCTGATCTGCAAGGCCATGGAACGCATTATCATGGACCTTATGAACAAAGACATTGGCAACCTCGAAATGCTTGACACCAAACAGTTCGGTTTTTTGAAATGGAGATCAAGCCTGTTAAACTTGGTCACCTTCTTCGAAACAGTCACCAAAGCCATGGACGAGGGGAAGATGGTGCACACCACCTACCTTGACCTAAACAAAGCTTTTGACACTATTCCCCACTCAGGCATAATAGATAAACTCTCCCAGCTAGACATCAACCTCTATGTTACCAGATGGGTAGCTAACTGCCTCACTGATAGAACCCACTCAGTCAAAAAAGAGGAAGCCACCTCCAGTAGTAGACCTGTAACAAGTGGTGTACCCCAAAGATTGGTCTTGGGCCTCTACTATTTGGGATATACTTTTCTGAGGTGCAAGCCAAAACCAGTGCTCTGTGTCTGACCAAGTTTGCAGATGACTGCAAGCTGGCTACTGTCTTAAATCCTCCTAGTGATGTAAATATCCTCCAAGATGCCTTGCCCAAACTAATGACTGGAGCCAGAAGCATGGCCTCAAACTGAATGCCAAGAAATGCATCATTATCCCCTTTGTCCAAATGGCATCCCCACTAATTATCACATTAATTACAATGTACTAATCATGCAATCAGTTGTGAGGGACTCGGGTATCCAGGTTGATATCAAACTGACTTTTGACCACCAGGTTGTCTCAGTTGTACAGAAGACTTTCTATATGGCCCACTTCATAAGTAAGGATATTTCATCCAGGAACAAGGAGGTCATAACATCCCTGTACTCCTCCCTTATCAGACCCATTGTCAAGTAAAATGCCCCCTTCCGCATGTACCTTGCCAAGCACATGCAGCAAGCTGGAGAGACCACAGAGGCTCCTGAACAGGAAAATCTAGGGTCTCAAATACCTATCCTATACAGATAGGCTAAAAGCCCTGTCCCTTTACTCAGTCTCATACAGACTGCTCAGAGGTGACCTCTATGTGGCATAGAAGGCCATCACAGATGCAGCCTTGATGGAGTTGCTGCACATCCATAAGTCAAACTCTACTCGAGCAACCCACAAGCAAGGCCTCAACTTGGTCTGTGACATTAATGAACTTGTTGGCAGGATAGATTTGTGTCCCAAAGACTCCCCCATCTGTGGAATGGACTCCCTCTCCATGTCAAGCACAGTACCTCACTAGCCCGCTTTAAGAGGAACCATGACGACTGGATGGGAAACAGAAAATACACCCCTGGGAAACCACCTGTGTCCCTGTTGGACAGGGAAACAAGTGCTGACTTTGTGCAAACATGGGCAAAATTCTTGGCTAGGTTTATAAGGCCCTCCAGGCCAATAGCATAGTATCATCCTATGAACCTATGAATAGTGACCGGATACACCAATTAAGGGACTAGCCAGAGATGGGCAGCAAGACCCACATACCTTGGTGGCATTGAAGTGTCATGCCACAGGCAAAACTAGGAAAAGATCAGAGACATTCCACAGTACTATTTAGAAGTCTGCTATTTCTGGATTTGGTATTCTGATAGGTGCAGTAGTTTAATGCATAGAAGGACTAAAGTGTGATGTCCCAGAGCAAGAGTAATGGTCCAGGGAGAAGATGAAGCAGATGAAGTTGTCATCAATGTTGGAGCGCTATAGGGCTGACAGGAAGATAAACCACATGATTTACAGCATCCCATCCTCTGTCAGACATGGGCAATGAGGTGGCTGGCCTGACATGTGTCATGATGATTGTCATACCTATCTAGTTCAAGCATGCACTGCATCAAAAGTTTACATGTCACATTCTGAACAGCATGTGCCACAGAGGTCAGCTTCTGTTCACTTTATCACATCACTGCCTGCAAAAATCTGTGCTGTGTCTCTCAGCAGTCTTGCGTTTTTGAGTCCACCATAGACATAAATCTCAAATAGCCTTAGTGATAGCCACTTATAAACCAAAAAAGGTTTAGCTACATAAAGTATAGCTAGATACATTTTTGATTGATCCTAAAAGCAGCTTTTCACCAACTCATGCTGAAGTGCTGAAGGACTAAAATTACCATGGGGAAATACTCCTCTGGCCTCTAAATATGAACCATACTGTTACCATTTATGCATCACATAAAGCTGGATCTGAACTACGTCTTCACCATTGCTGTCCATGTCAGACAAGCTTGATCTAGATCCAGGATGTATCTGAATATCAACGACCCTGTTCCCATATGAGGCTGTTAGGTATTACAGAACAGAAGAGTTATCAGAGTGAGTTGCTTTGAAAGCAGATGCGTTAAGCAGCTGTTAGGTATTAGAGTTCCCATTTGTTATAGTTATCCATTTCCTGGTGGACTTATCTATTTATTTCGTGCCCGGAGTGAGTTGCTTTTCTGCCGAACAAGTTAACAGAGAAGGGTGAGATAATTTACGCTTATGCTTATTTGTTATGAGGCTGTTACTCAGAATGCTTATGCGTGCCTTTTGAGTTCCCTTCCCATTTTTATGATGCTGTTACTCAGAATGCTTATGTGTTAGCTTTGGAGTTCCCTTCCCATTTGTTATGAGTAACTTTTGAGTTCCCATTTTGGTGTGTGTGTGTGTGAGTGTGTGTGTGTGTGTGTGTGTGTGTGTGTGTGTGTGTGTGTGTGTGTGTGTGTGTGTGTGTGTGTGTGTGTGTGTGAGAGATAATGCCTCCAAGGGAATACACCTGGTGGCTAGAGGTACTCAGGCTCAAACCCTGTACCTTGGGTACAGGTAAAAAGAGCCTAAATTCCCTACCCACCACCACCTGTGAATTTATGCTTCATATTTTTGTTCTATTCCTCATTAAATCTGTGGTTTGCAGCATTTTTGTGGCAAATGGCAGGCATTTGAATATATTTTTTGTTATATTCCTCATTAAACCTGTGTTTTTTAGGATTTTTGTGGCAAATCACTGAAGGATTGAATTCACTAAATAATGACAGGCATTTGAATTTCAGACTTCATATTCTTCACAAAATAAATGGTAACACAAAACTTTTTATTCTAACAATTTTCTAAGTTTATAAGATCAGTATTTGAAAATGTTCCCTATTTTGTGGCTGTATTCTCCCATTATTGGCTTTGTCCAGGTTTTTTGTGCTATGACGTTGAGAGCTTTGGTGAGAAGTGAGAACTGAATCTTGTATTCCCCCATTATTGGCTTTGTCCAGGGTTTTTTGCTAAGAGGTTGAGAGCTAAGGTGAGACATGAGAACTGGATTCAGTAAATGATAGCTATTTAAGTTTCAGTCTTCCTATCTTTCAAGAAACTGCCAATTTGGCATAGTGGCATGTTGCTCTGACTGTAGCGCACAAGGTCCTGGGTTCAAGTCTTAGTAGTGAAATGCATGGTGGTACTACACAACATTTTATTCTAGCAACTTTCCAAAATTATACAAGGAATGTTTAAAATGTGTTACCCCCCAAAAAAAAAAAAACTGAAATTGAAAATAAGTGCGAGAAGCTGTGCAAGATGCCTATGGCTTACACTACTGTCATTCTATTTATATATTATTTATATATATATATATATATATATATATATATATATATATATATATATATATATATATAGTATGTGTGTGTGTGCGTTTTGAATTGTGCAGTTTTGTCATTATTGGTTCATGCATTTTGTTTCATTGCCTACTGGAAAAATGTTCAAACAATAAGTTTCAAATGCGGTCTAACTTAAGTCTAAAAAGTGTGCTGTATTATACAAGGAATATAATTTAATAAAGTCAGGAAGGTGTATCAAAGAACACATGTATGTTTCTTGTTTTGTGTGCAAGGGGCCAATGATTTGAAAACAGCCCAAAGGTAATCTTTATCCACCACTGGCCAGATGCATGTTCTTTGGATGTGGTGTGGGTTACAATGCAGTTTTAATGTATATGACTTTCAAGGACAGAGAAGTTTTAATACCAAGTCTATTTTCATTGTGAGACAGTATTGCTTTGTTTAGCAGATGTCTGTTAGTGTTTGTGCATTGTGCTATAAAATGCAAAAATAAAATCCAAATAATCACTGTAGAAGTAAAGCAGTATGCACACATTAGTGTTTATGGTAAAGGGGGTGAATTAGCCAGGCAATGGGACATTGGAATGGCTGCAGGGGGGCTCTGATTCCATATTTGGTTGTCTATTCTTCAGTTTGCATTTGAAAGTTGGTATCCCACAATTCCATTGGAGTGGGTGGGATTACGTAATTATGTATGCAAATTTTATGTTAATCAGTGTACAGATTTGTAACTATTTTTCATGGGCCTTGTCCAGAATTTTGATGTTTCCAGGTTGAGAGATATGCTAGGAGTGGTTTACAGTGGTGTGTGTGATATTTAGAGTTTATGGCAAACTTTGCAACTTTGTTGTAGCACTGTTCCAACTTGCTTATGGTAGAATTTTGTAAGTTAGTTAAGACAGGGGCACCATAAAGAAGGGAGGGAAGTAAAAATGTTTTTGCAAGGGTATTTTTGGTTGCTGCATTAAAGAAATGTTTGTTTCTATATAAGAGTCCCAGTTTTCTTTATATTTGATGAGTTTTCTTTATATTTTGCTGTATATGGGAGCCAAATGAAAGTTTATTGTCAATGATAACATCTAGAATTTTGGTTTCCTGCACTATTTCAATGACGTTGTTGTCAGATGCAAGGATGTTGAAATGATCAGTGACAGGGGAGGTATTTGTGGGATGAAAGAGTACTAGTTTTGTCTTCTTTGGATTAAGAAAGAGATGGGCATTTCTTAGCCAGGATTTGACTGCAGTAAAGGACTGTTGAGTTTTTGAAAGTAGTTCTGGTAGTGATTGAGCAGTGCAGATTATGGTGGAATCATCAGCGTACTGAATGAGGGTCCCAGGGTGAGAGGCAGTGTGAAGGTCGTTTGTGAAAATGTTGAAGAGTAGGGGTCCTAGGATGGAGCCTTGGGGGACTCCAGTAGGGTTGTGGAAGATGGATGAGAGTTCATTGGACCATTTCACTGCTTGTTTACGATCGTGGAGGTAGCTCTGAAACCATTTTACTGTGTTATGTGAGAAGCCTAGGTTAGACACTGTGTTCATAAATAAGGGGTGAGACACTGTGTCAAAGGCCTTGGAGAGATTAAGGAATACTAACGCTGTATAGCATCCTGCATTCTGGCCTTGTTCATGGTCTGTGTAAAAGATAATAGGCCTGTAGCTGTGCTGTGTTTAGGTCGGAAGCCATGTTGGGTTTTGGTTAAAAGGTTGTTTTGCAATAGATATTGCATTACCTGCAGATGGATACCTCTCTCGAGAATTTTGGATATGAGTGACAAGATGGATATAGGACAGAAATTGGATGGATCAAAAGAGTTGCCTCCTTTGTGGATGGGGGTGATGTGAGATTGTTTCCATATGGTAGGTACTTCTGATTCAGATAAAGACGTATGTATAAGGATACTGATTGGGTAGGCGACTGAGTTAGGAGCCCGTTTGAGGTAGTATGAGGCGAGATTATCAGCTGAGGTAGAGCAGGGTTTTAGTTTTTGTAGCAGTTTCTTAATGGTGTCAGTGGGTATGGGCTGAAATAAGAATGGGGTTTGTATGGGGGTTAGTTATTACAGGGTTAGAAGTAGTTGATGGCCTGGGGTTGATGTCGGAATAGGTTGAAGGGTGGGGGGGTCCAGCACTGGGGTGTTAGTTAATTAGTCCGGAATTGATTTTATGAAGTGCTTGTTAAAGTTTTCGAATATTTCTGATGGAGGGGGATCTGGTAATAGGGCATGCACTCCATTTCTTCCAGGGTTAAGTAGAGAAGATATGAAGTGCCAAAATTTACTGGGGTTGATTTTATGCTGTAGTTGAAGCTGGGAATAATATGACTTCTTATGTCTGTTGATTGCTGTTATCACTTTGTTATGTAGTGTTTTGAAATTAACATGATTTTGTTCATTTTTTTTTTGTTTCCAGGTTGACCAGGCTTGGTCCCTTTGCTTCATCAGGTATTTACATTCCTTAGAGAGCCATAGTGCTGAGTTCTTTTTGATTATTTTATACGAATGGGAGCTAGTGTATTAAGTATGTGAAGGAAGGTGTTATTAAAGTATAGTACAGCAGCATTAAGGGGTAGTTGTTTAAGGGGTGTCCAGTCTGTTTCTTATAGGAGATTGTTGAATTTACGCTGACAAAACTTAGTTGAGTCCCCAACTGATTTTATAGTGTGCACTCTTAATTGTTGGGAGTTTGTTCTAAGGGTATAAGCTGGTATATGATCGCTCAGGGAGTTAGACAGTGTACCAGAAGAGGGATAATTGGCAGGGCTGGATATTAGAATCCAGTCTAAGGTGGATTGGCAGGTAAGATCTTTTTTGTATCTTGTTGAGGCATTGATAAGCTGAGAAAAAACATACAGATTTATATTATTTGTGGGGGAGTCAGTAGCTATGGTTTGCCAAGTTATATTTACGTCTCCTAAGATTATTGTTTCAAAGTTTATTGTTTGGGATAAAATATTTTCCAACACTGGTATATTGTTACCTGGTGGGATAAATATTACTATTATACAAATTCTTATGGTATATTGAGGTTCAAAAAGAAGATTAGTACCTCAGCATTGGAAAAGGTGGGTATATTACTGGTGTAGGTGTGATGTTGAATGTAGAAGGATATAAAAGTGCTACCCCATTTTTTTAGATCTATCTCTTCTGGTTATTGCAAAGTTTGGAGGTATTATTTCTGAGTCTTTTACACCAGGGTGTAGCCATGTTTCTGTAAGTGCTAGTATGTCAGGTTTATTTTGATCAATCCAGGCATGCAAAGGGACTATTTTATTACATATACGTCTAAGGTTAAACTTAAGTATGTTTACATTTTTGGGGTTACTCTTTTGGTTAGGATTAGAAGGTGGGCCAGGGTAAGGATGTTTTTCTCCACATTTGAGTAGGTAGGTAATGAGGAAGGAGTACCATGGGAAGTGTTTTTTATCCCTTGGTGATGATACTGGTTTCAAGTGTGGTTTTGTAGGAGGCGAGGAGGTCAGTTTGTGGCTTGAATAATATGGGAGAGTATAGGGTAAAAGCTGAGAGGAGATATGTGAGAAGCTGTGTTGTTTATTGGGATGATGATTGGAGGAGGTTGTTGATGTATATTGATGGGTGGGGGTATGTGAGGATATAGCTGTAGCGAGGTTGAGAATTAAGAGTACAGAAGCTAGGCAGGATAGGAGGAGCATGTCAACTGTGATAGTGGGTTTAACAATAGTAAAAGTGGTATTTATGTGTTAGAATGTAATATCATAGGTTCATAGGTTCATAGGTAGGTACTAGGCTATCGCCCAAGGGCCTAAGTAAGCCTAGCCAACAAGGTTCCCTGGCTTACTCCACCCAAGAAAGTTATTTTCCTGTGCCCCTATCAACCAGAGCCACAGAAGTGATCCCCAGGGTGTATTTCCTGTTTCTCATCCACTCATCAAGATTTTTCTTGAAGAGTGCTAATGAGGAACGTTGCTTGACATAGATGGGTAGCTTGCTCCAGAGTATGGAAAGTCTCTGGAACAGGAATCTATCCCTCCAGCATGTCCTGTTTATTGTGGTGACAAGGTTTTGGTCCCTAGAGCATGTAGCTCAGAGGGATTGGGATTTCTTTAGGTGTAGCATGTCCAACAGCTCTGGGTTTGACATAGCTTTATATGTTAGGCAGAGATCACCTCGGAGTAGGTGATTTGCTATGGAGTAAATCTGGAGTTTTTTGAGACGGTCAGTGTAGGGCATCTGTTTGAGTCCAGTAATCCTCTTTGTGAGGTACTTCTGTGGCCTTTCCAGCTGCTGCAGATGTCTTGTAAGGTACATTCCAAAAGGAGCATTGTAGTCTATAATGGGTCTAATGAGTGCCGAGTAGAGGGGAGCAAACACCTCTTTTTTCCTGGATGAGAACCCTTTTGTGATGAGGTGGGCCACATAGAAGGATTTCCTAACTACTGTGGCAAGGTGATTATCAAAGGAGAGACTACTGTCCACGTGGATCCTAAGGTGTCTTATCACACATTTGGCATTAAGTAGACTGCCACCTATGTGGTAGTTCATGGGTACAGAGTTTTTACCAAAGAGGATGACAATGCACTTTTTGGCATTGAGCTTGAGGCCATGGCTCTGACACCAGGCATCTGTACCAGTGAGGCCCTTCTGTAGGATGTCTACATCATTTGGGGACTCGACTATGGCTCGTACTTTGCAGTCATCTGCGAACTTCATTAGCCAAAGGCCTTCTGTGTTAGCCTGTACTTAAGAGAAGTAGATACCAAACAGGAGAGGTCCCAGGACAGAACCCTGTGGTGCTCCATTTGCAAATGGTTTGAAGTCAAATTTGGTGTGTGCAACTTTTACAGAGTGGGTTCTGTCAGTGAGCCACTTGGCAATCCATCTTGTGATGTAGGGATTTATATCTAGTTTAGTGAGTTTAGCTATAATTACGGAATGCGGGATGGTGTCAAAAGCTTCGGCAAGGTCAAGATAGGCTGTGTGAACCACCTTACCCTCGTCTACGGCTTTGATGACTGCCTCAAAGAAGTCAATCAATTTCAGGAGGCATGATCTACTTTTCACAAACCCGAACTGGGTGGGGTCCAGAGTTTGGAGGTTATCAATGTCTTTGTTTATGAGTTCCATGATGGTACGTTCCATGGCCTTACAGACCAGGCTCATCAGGCTAATAGGATGATAGCTCCCAGGATCGGCGGTGGCTCCTCCTTTGTGGATTAGGATAACTGTTGCTGTGCGCCATTCAGTGGGCACAAAGCCTGACATGAGGCTATGACTGAACATGGTGCT
Source organism: Protopterus annectens (assembly GCF_019279795.1). Taxonomy (NCBI): domain Eukaryota; kingdom Metazoa; phylum Chordata; order Ceratodontiformes; family Protopteridae; genus Protopterus; species Protopterus annectens. The sequence goes on from NC_056729.1 coordinate 1,258,772,973, forward strand.
TAGGTGGGGAGCCAGTTCGTTCTGAAATTCGTGCAAAACGCAGCCTGGGATGTTGTCCAGTCCCATGGATTCTGTGTTTTTGGCTTTAGAGAGTGCAGCTTTTACCTGAGTAGTTGTGATTACAGGGACTCTGCATTCTTCCTGTATAGACATGGGCCCTTTAGGGGGTGAGAGGGGGCCAAGTTAGCCCTGAACCTATCTGCCAGGATTTCGGCAATATCAGTAATTTTCATGCCATTGTGCTGTAGCTCAGAGCAGATCTGGGTGTTTCCATTGAGATTCTTGACATAGCTATAGAATGCTTTGTGGTTGTCTCTAGAATCAGTGGCGATTTTGTTTTCGTAGCTAGTTTTGGAGGATCTTATAAGGGATCTCATCTTCTTACTGAGGCTGACCAGGGAGCTCCACCACTCATGGGATTTTACTCTCTTTTACAACAGTTTCTTCCTTCTGTTATAGAGTTTGTTTATGGCAGGGGACTGCCAGATTGGCTTCCTGTTTTGGAGGATAGCATCTTGGCTCTGTTTGCGATAGCACGATCCATGCACTCGTTTAAGTGCATATAGAGTGCATTTGTGTAGGATTCAACAGTCGTAACTGCATTGCCCATCTGCAGGGGTGTCATGAAGTTCACCACTTCTGTCTTAAGAAGCATGAATTTGGCTTTGGAGAATTTTTTTACCGTGGTTTCCTTAATGGGGGGGGGGGTAGAGTGGGATGTGGATATCTAGGGTGATTAGCTTATGGTCGGATCTGACCAATGAGGAATTGACTTCAGGTGTGGAACACCAGTCACTCATGTTGGTAATGACTAGGTCTAGGATATTGTTGCCCCTGGTGGGGGTGTAGATAAGTTGATCCAGGGCACTGGAATTTATGAATTCCAGGAATAATTGAGTGGAGGAGTTGGTACATGAGTAGTTTTCTTAGTTAATGGTGGGTAGTTGAAATCGCCCATTATTAGGGTGTTTGGTTGAACCCTAATATTTTCCAGTATATCAAGAAAAGAGGAGTGGGAATCCTGGGGCATGTTGGGGGCTCTGTAGCAAGCTACAATTTGGATTGCAGTTTTGCCCAGAGTTAGTTGTACTTGAATAAACTTGGATGAATTATGCTGAGCAACTAGCCTGGAGGTGTGGATATCCTTAATGAATATGGACACACCTCTGCCTTTGGTTTTTCGGTCCAGGTTAGATTGCTGCAAAGTGTGGTATGAGTTATAGCTTGGTAATGTAGGAGTGCTCTCTGGAGCTTTGAACCAGAGATTTTCTTATCTAGTGATATGTGTAAAGCTGAAGGTAAGTTTTGAAATGTTTTGACTTCAGGGTGGACTTTGACAATGTGGTTAGATGTTTCGCCCTGTGGTTTGTGATAAGGAGGGGTGGGGGAGACATGACTGGTCAGTAGTACAATTATGGCGCAATATTAGTTTATGTGTATAATAGAAGTTGGGTTTATGGTTAGGCCTTAGTGGTTGCGAGACACAGGTGTGTGGACCATGCGTGGTATGTGGTGTGGAGGGTTGTGGCGTTTGCGTGTGCTTTTGCCTCTGAGGTCTCCTTTGTTTGGGTTTTGTTTTTTTGAGAACTTCCGCATATTTCGGTGTGTGTTGTGTAGCTGTGGGTGGTGTTTGAGGTGTAGTGATTGTGTTGACAACCTTCTCAGTGCCATATATACTGGCTTGTGAGGGAGAGAGCATAGACTCTAGGTTCTTAATGTATTTGCATCTCTCACAAATTATGTCCCTAGGGGGTAGTACTAGATGGTTGTCCGTGTACATGAGGCAATTGCTACTCTGTCTCAGGATGCCCATATCAAGCAGGCTGGCAGGAGAAACAGTAGGAAATTGTCCATCCATATTTGTCAGAATCTGAGGGAGAGAGGTCACGGAGAGCTAAGGGGTAGGCCTAAAGCCCAAGTGCTTAAACCAAAATTAAGAGGTTTAGAATAACACTTACAATTTATGCAGGCTAAAAACAAGCAGTAATACATGCAGCAGAAAAGAAAAACCAAGATGAAATAATAGAGTAGGAGGAGGAAACACAAATACTGTAAAATCAGCTGAATAAAGTGTTTTTTGGGGGGAACAGAAGATAATGCAAGGTTAAGAAACTAAGGGGGTTGGCCTTCCCAAATGTTGTCTCTGTATTAGGTAGAAAGAGATAATGAGACTGGACTGGGAGCAGTGTCCCAGATCAAATTTACAGTTAGGGTAGGCAACTGCAAAACCACCATTGCTGTCTCAGCTTAAGCATGATAAAATACACATAGTTTATTCTTATTTGAGGCGCACCTATAGTATTTCACCCAAGGCATAACTATCGAATCTCACAAGCCCCAGATGAGACTAATATGGTTGGAAATTGGGAAATGAGTGACTGTAGTCAGTGAAGTGACAACCTTTATACTGTCATCCCAAAAGTCAGCTGTATCCAATATGCTGATGACTCTACTCTGATTTGCTCAGCCACATCTCCAGTAGAGTTATGGTCAGCTACCCAGACCACCTTTAATACAATAGAAAACTGGCTTTCTGAACATCGTCTGACCCTAAAGCCCAAAAAAACTAAAATGCTGTTATTTTCACCAACACGTAGGTCTACTGCTTTCACCTTTACAATAAAATCAAATGATGGCACAATAATCTCCCTTGACCCATCTGCAAAACTATTAGGTGTCATCATAAACAATAATCTGAAATTTGACCTACATGTTAACCAAACTATCAAAACCATCAATAAAAAAACTAGGGTCACTTTATAGAATAAAAGCCTTCCTAACCCCTCCAGCTAAAACTGCCATAGCTCGCTCTCACCTTCTTTCAACCCTTCTGTATGCATCCCCTCTACTCTCGAATTTAAACAAGACTGTCCTTAAGAAACTCTCAATTTGCTACAACCACATTGCCAGGTTTGCCATTGGGCTGCCTTTTAGGACACATCATTGCATCAATCTAAATCAGCTTGGGTGGCTTGAACTATCCAGCCTAATCCAGTATAACCAACAGATTATGGCCTATAAAATCCTCTATAATCCAGGCAATACTCCTGCACTTAAAAATATTATCACCCCCTATAACAATCCTAGACCGCTTCAATCCTCTAACAAACTACTAATTCAGACTAGCAAAATTAATAACACAGCCAGTGATTCTCTCTTTGCAAACTCTGTAAGTAGATCCTGGAACTCTCTTACAGCTGATATTACCTTACTTTCCACCTTAGGTCAATTTAAAACTAGACTCAAACAACATTTGTCACTTAACTGGCTATGTCAATGTATCAAGCCTGGCTAACTCTCTCTAGAATGTGTAAAAATCTGTTAACCAGTTTACTGTGTAATTTAATTTAATCCTGACTTGTGCTCAGGATTAACTGTAACCTGTGGAACTTGTTTAACTTGCTTACTTATGTAATCTCTGTAAATAGTCTGTTTGTAATATGTAATGCTGGTATTATGTAATGCTGTATCTGCTTACCCTTGGAGCATTTCTCCCCGGGCCTCTGCTGAAAATGGACATGCATCCAGTCGGACTATCCCGGTCAACAAATGTAAAATAAAAATAAATAAAAATAAAGTGCGGAGTCTGACACAAACGTCTTCATACACTGCATCAAAAACTTCTACAACTTCAATATTCTTATTCAGGTTTAGCTCCATGTTGTGCACATTTCTTTTTAATGACTTTTACATGTTTTCAGACTACTATTTTACACAGAGAATTCTCTACATTCTTCAACATGCCGTAGTGAAAACATTAATCATTATGGGGAGGAGAGGGGTGTCACATCTCTGTATGGGAAGAGTTTAGGCTATTCATGTTTTATCATCTTCAGGAATATGAAGGCAGAGTCTTCCATGTGCAAGCTGTGCTATTTCTAAAGACTAACATCTTGGAGAACCTTGCAACTGATGAGCTCCCAAGGTGCACCAAGAGTCTTTTGGACCAAGTGGAACCTTAATAGCAATATAGGTAAAATGTATGGTAAGGAACTTAGGGAAGTCTGCAGTCTTGTAGACTATATTCATGGTACTGATTACCTCCAGTGGTGTTCTTGGGAACCAGGTATCATCTCCCATATGTTGCAGTATGAGGTTAAGGAATTGGCTAAATATTTGCAAAACAGGGTACCGTGATATCTCTAATATATCTCCAGAGGTGCCCATTATGACCCTATAGCTAGAAGGGTCGATGCTACTCATAACGTAGTGTCCAAATAAATGAGTATACCATACGTACACTTTGACTCAACTGATAGGTGACACAGTTCTAATACATCCAATAATTTCCCCTATTAACTCTGAAGTAATCAATTATCTGCTGACACGTCAACTGCTGATGTATGATTTCTGCCTGTATTGTCTGTGACAGCATGGGACAGCCTCAATGTACAACATGCCATCACTGGATCTGCCAGAGGCTGCTAACACATACTGTTGTGTTGCTCTGCTATGCCTGTCATGTAAACATTTAATCACAGTGTTCAGACTGGGGAGACCTCTGTCATCTTAGCCCTCCTACATTTTCAGATTCTGTGTTGCTCATTTAAATTGGGGGTTTCTTGTTTACATCATTATATATTCATTTGCACGTATTAGATATTGCATAATTGCAACCACTGACTTTATGGGCATCTGGTGTCTTTGAATTATCTGTATACTTCACACGGCTGCTTCCAACTCTATTTTGCAATGCACACCATGAAACCCCTGTATGAATCCCAGTCACTGTCCTTGTATGTTAACTTGAAAAAAAGTAATATTGACACAACCCTCAACCCCCCCCCCCTCTTACTTTAACAAACTGTTAAACTCTTGCTCAGTGCAGAATGCAAAATGAATAGCACAATTATATTTTAAATTTATAATTTCATCTCTATCATTCATTCTTTGGGGGGTTCTATAGGAAGCACATATATTTCTTTTTTAAAACCAACAGTGTTTCTTTGCTTGGGAAAGCTGTTCTTTTAATGTATGATCCCAAAAGCATATGACTTTTTTCCAATTATTTTCCAATAAAGATGCCCATATGCTACAATATATGTATGAAAATGCAATTATCTCTTCTCTTGGTATTTAAGCTTCTTTGTACATTTGTTTTCCTCATGGTTAATTCAATATGCTATATGTGAAGACATAAAATTGATATAATTAATAGTAATCAAGCCTTGGTGTTCCGCTGCAGCATGGATTTAGTTATACAATAGTCACAATTAGAATCCGAGTAAATTAACTTCATTCTGTACCTTATTGATGATTGATGTTTCATCCAATGACATTTTTCCTGATTATAGCAAACAGGGTCTTTGGCCATATATATTTATGTATGTATGTATGTATGTATGTATGTATGTATTTATTTATTATTTGTTTACTTGGAAAGTCTGACTCGGAACAATCCAATTTTCAAAGGAGCCCCAGGAAGACATGCTCCAGACGCATGTCTCTGCAATCATAATAATATGAGAATGTGAAATATGAAATAATATCATGAAAGATGCTGGAAAATAACTTTTAGAAGTCAAATAACTAATTCAGGTTCATTTCAGGACATAAAACAAAAAATGCAAGACATTTGTTCTACCTTCTCTTTCCTCTTCTTGCTTTGTATATGTAGGCACTGACAAATTACTAATGTGTATATTTCTGGCAAGCAATTACATGTGACTGTCAAGAAAACAATCTTTTCCTTTTGCTTTATTCATAAATCAAACTGAAGAGGTATTTTTTTGCTCTAAAATCACTTAACATGCCATATAGTCTAAGAAAGAAAAATTGAAAATCAAGTTCAAGTTAAAGGACAGCCTTCATTTCCTTGGAGATGCCCAGTCTTGAATTTTAATCTAAGTCAAATAAAGTGCTTTGATAATAAGAAAAGCCTGAGTCAGTTTCATTCTTTGCTGTAAGTGTAAAAAATTGGACGCAATCTGTAAATTATTTTAGGGTAGCTTACTGTAACTGAAATAGTCAACCATGTTCTAGGATTGAGCAAGAAGCGCTAGCACTATATTTGAAACCATTACTATAAAATGTTATTTATCAATATCCTAATAAAACTAGTATTTATTTGCTCAAACATTGCCTCTGCATATTTGAGAGACGTATTAGTATTCCATTTGTAGACAACATGCCAAAACGGCCTTTGTTCTTGTTCCTGCAATGCCTTTCTGATAAAAGAAAGGTATGCAGTTTTCATTAGCAGAAAAAGGAATACAACACATTCTGGATTTTTTTCCGTTTTTTTGCATAATCTGCAAGATTATATTTAACCTCCTACATCACCTGCAGTTTATTTTATTATGACACAGCAAAGAACTGCCGTGTCTCTCCCATGTGGTCTTAAATTTTGTCTTGGATTCTGATTCTGCTGCCTCTTCAAGAAGACAGTTTCAATCACCCTCATCCAGTGGTGCCACTCTTAGCCTGTAACAACTCAAGTAACAGGTAACAGCCAGTTCATTCCCTCTAGTCACTCATTTGTATGGTAAAGTATGTAAAGTCATTACATCAATGATGTAGTAACCAGAAAAGTAAAATCATTTACCCCTTAAGGTGCCAAAAATCAACATCACTTTTTCCAGTCTTATATTTTCAGTGTTATTTGAAAGAAACAGCACTTGGCAGTTTACCAAAATGCCTTCAAACAAGGAAAATTTCATTTGTCATATCACTGTTGCAAATTAATCTGACTGACATAGTTTATAGTTAAGTAGGCTTTGTTGATACGACTGAATTCTGTCATGGTATGCTTTCAAAATATTTATTTCATGTTATTAAAGGATTGTTTCATATGTACAGCTGAAAGTATGCACATTCTCATGATGAATAAGAAAGAGCTGCATATACAGATGCAAACCCAAGAAGTTTACTTTAGATTGACTTAAAATACAGGGTCACATAAGACAGTAATTTCAATAACGGTATCTCTTTTACAGCAAGAGGTAGCGTACATGGTACAGATCTTATTGCATGCCCAAGGGTGTTGAAAGGCATGATCTTGAAAGGTGATGGGGTTACAATCCCTGGCTGTACAACAGTATCTGCACCATACACACCTCAAGGGAGTTATTGCAATAATATAATGGACATTTGTATTTCTTGGCATTTGAATTTTGCTTTTAGTATTTTCTGCATGATAATTACTTTTTATACTACATTTTAATGCAGATTAGTTCATCTGTTTTGCTGACTGACTGCTATGCAAGGCTGTAACATTTTAACTGACATACAAGACCATGTCCAACCCAGAATTGATGGACATGCTCCACCTAAAGAAAACCATATCCCCTCGAGCCACACGCTCCAGGGATCTAAACCTCACCACAACAATAAATAGAATGTGCTGGAGGCATAGATTCCTGTCCCAGAGACTTCCCATGCTCTGGAACAAGATTCCAATCTACATTAGGCAGAGCTCCTCGCTCACCCTCTTCAAGAGAAACCTTGATGAGTGGATGGGAAACAGAAAGTTTACCCCAAGGATCACTTCAATGGCTCTGCTGGACAGAGGCACAGGGAACTAATCTAAGGGGATGGCGAAAGCCAACACATTCCGGTTAGGCTTATAAATGCCTTCGGGTAGATAGTCTAGTACCTACCTATGAACCTATGAACCTATGAACTGTGAGGAATTATGTTATGAAATTTTTTGGATAGTCATTTAAGGGACACTTGTTAAACTGCTGTTTGTTAATGCACAATCCAGTTTATAAACACGTTAACACTACACAGCACTTGAACTGAGATCTTACAGAACTGAAATCTTACTGGTCAATGACTTCAGATGAGAAGACTTGCATACCAGTAGTACAATACTTAAAAAAGATTAATCCTTTTTCCCAGGTAACTCAGTGTCAAAAGAGTAATCATTTTGGTGGCAATTGCAAGAACTGAAAGACACATGTATACAAGCAATAAGGCTCCTCCAGTCAGTTTTCAGTTGGTTTAGTTGATCGCATGATTGTTTTATCCTCAAAGTATCACAAAGGTAATCATTTTACTCGCATATCACAAGAACTGAACCCCATATCTAGGAGCAGTAATGTTCCTCCCACCCACATGCTTGTTAACTTTATTAAACTGGGTTTTTATGATTATTTTATTTGTTTGATTTCTATTTTAATATACAGTTGCATTTACACAATGTTTGATTTTTGTGTACTGCAGCTTTTTTATCTCTTAGATCATGAAATGCCTGGCAAGGTCTTTATGCTGTGTGTTTTTGTGTGTGTGTTGGGGGGGGTGTCTCTGTCTGTATATTATATCTGACTCCTAGGTCAGAGTAGATATTTTCTTTTTCCATGAAAATTGTTGTTTTGCTTTATATTATTCACTTCTTGTTCATTTCTACACTGATTCATTTCCTGTTTGTGAGTTTAAAGTTTTCCCTTTCATCAGGAAGTTATTTTTAACTTGTTAGATATCTGTTATGTTTCCTGATTACATAATTGACTTAATGTTCAGGTTTCAGTGCTTTTGTTAATGTAGAGTGTGATTAATTTCTGACCATTTATTCCACTTGCCCATTACGTTATCGGCACCCAGAAGTAAAGGTAATGTGTCTGAATTAAACTGATTCAGATAGTCATGAAACTCCTGACTCACAAATTGCTGACCATAATATGATAGCACTTCCTCAAGAATTTTATTTCTAGCAAAACATATTTCAAAAATGTGAAAACATTCTTACCTGTTTTTCACATAACTATGCATCTAGTGGAACTATTCAGGTAGTCTGTACATAGGAGCGAATATGCATTTTTGTATAGAAACAGAACAACTTCCACTATCATGCAATGTGTCACTCATCCCTCTCTAAGGGGTATTTCGTTTAGATGCTTTATTGCATAGGAACACGTCAGGATAGATAGCAGCATCAGAAAATATAAACAAACTGATTAGCAGTCAGACTTTCCATATATGCATCTCAACAGCTTACTACAAAATGGCATTCAGGCTCGCACATGCTCAGTATTTATACACTTGTGCAAGCCGTTGGATAGATTCTTAAAGGTACATACACACAAATTGATCTACATCCTCCCTCTTAAAAAGATTGCCATTGGTAAAAACAACATTGGAGTTAGACATGCATTATTATAGACATTAGAAACAAACACAATGTTCATGTTCAAGTTGCTGTGTATCTGTAACATAGTTTGGAGATATGGCCGGATCTGGTAACATAACAATCTGTACTGGGTTTAGCAACATGGACAGTCTTCGGTGAACTACTCATATCAGGAACTACTGGATTTATCACAGGAATGGGAGTATTCTCTGGGATCTGGAACACCGGACAACTCATTCTGAGATAAAGAGTCTTTCTCACAGACTATGTGGTGTGGTATAGGCTCAGATACCGGCATCAAAAGTTATCGATTCCACCTAAAGTTTGCTCCTTGTGACTCCACAATGTATGATCTCAGCTCTGGGGAAATATTCTTCAAGACGCCAATCCAATCATAACTGTTTGATGTCTGCATCCTTACCACTTCTCCTTCTAGTAATGGATTGAGTGGCTTGCTGGTCTTATCATAGTAGGACTTCTGTGTTAAATGCTTCTTCAGCAGATTGGTTTGCACTGGCCTGTTGTTCTTGACACATGGAACCAACAATTGACTACTGATTGGTAACGTGGTTATGGTTTGTCTCAACAGAAATCTCTGAGTAGGTGAACTAAGATGTTTATCATGAAGAATATTTTTGAGATTCAAGAGAGTCAGGAAAACATCACTATGGTCTCATTTCGACTTGTCTAATAACTGTTTTGCACTTTGAACTGCACGTTCTGCCAAACCACTTGGCTGCGGATACTCTGCGGTACAAGTGACATGAGTAAAGTCCTACTTTTCGGCAAATCTTTTAAACTGTTGGCTTGTAGACTGCGTGCCATTGTCAGAAATGACTTGCTGTGGCCTGCCATGGACTGCAAAATGATGCTTCATCTTAGTAATTACAGTACTAGATGCTAGGTTAGGGAGTAGGTCAATCTCAAACCAATTGGAGTAAGAATCTACTAACACCAAGTAATACTGACCATTCCACTTGAAAATGTCAGGGATTACTGTTGACCAAGGTAGTTCAGGAATCTGGTTTAGCTGAAGTGGTTCTTTCAATTGAAGTGGCTTAGTACTGTTACATACAGAACAAGATGAAAGTGCTCTGTCAATGTCTTGTGACATAGAAGGCGAAAATACTAGACCTCTCACCCTTCTTTTGGTAGTCTGTTCCTGGGTGACCACAATGTAAGATAGTAATGTACTCTTGTTACAAGGACTTTGGAACAATTACGTATGGACGTTTCATGATACCTTTGTCAGACATGATCTCATCTCTGTATGGAAAATAAGGTTCCACTTCTTGAGGTAAACTAGATTGCTTTGATGGCCATCCTTGATTGATAAAGTGGTTGAGCCGTTGTAAAACTGTATCTGTGGCTGTATGATCTCTCAGCTCATCAAGATATGCGGAAGAAAAGTTTCTCATTTCCATGACTTCAATATCAAGGTTCTCATTCTCATGCTGTTCAGTGGTGTTTCTGGCCGATCTGGACAATGTATCAGTAAGATAGAGAAGTTTGCCTTTCTTGTAGACAAGAGTGAAATTATACTTTTGCAATCTCAACATCATACGTTGCAATCTGGCTGGAGCTGCATACATAGGCTTTCTCAAGATAGTGATTCAAGGTTGGTGGTCTGTTTTGGTCTGGATAGGTCTACCATAATCATAATCATGGAACTTGGAACATGCAAACACAATTGCCAGAAGCTCTGTCAATCTGAGCATACTGCATTTCAGTTTGGATAAGAGTTCTCGATGCATAGGCAACAGGTTGACCCTCTTGAAGAACGACTGCACCGAGAGCAAATTTCGAAGCATCACATGAAAGAGTAACTGGTTTGTAAACATCATAGTATCTGAGAATTGGTGGACTAGCAATTCTCTGAGTTAGGACATTAAATGCTCTCTAGTGTTGCTCTAACCAAGACCAGGACACATCCATACATGTCAGCACTCTGAGTGTTGCTGCTAGTTGGCTCAAGTCTGGAATGAACTTGCCCAGATAGTTAACCATGCCAAGAAAACATTGCAGGGCTCGAACATTGTCTGGAGCTGCCATCTCGAGAATCGCTGTTTGCTTGGAAGGGTCTGGTCATAGGCCTGAACTAGTAAATAAATGACCAACACAAGTAGCCTGAATTTACATTTCTGTAGCTTGAGATTAAGATTCACTTGATGCGCTCTTTCCAGAACTTTTCTGAGGTTTCTCTCATGCTCAGCTTCACCATTACCTCCTACTAGTATGTCTACTATAATAGCACAAGGATACTGAGAAAAAATTTGCTCCATTGCATGTTAACAGAATTCACTTGCAGAATTTATCTCAAATGTCATTCTCAAAAATCTGTACCTGACAAACGGAGTAGTGAAAGTAGCTAGCAATGAGGATTTCTTGTCAAGCAAAATTTGCCAAAATTAACTCTTTGCATCTAAGACAGAAAAAACACTGGCATTTGGCATCAGATCTACAACTTCTTTGACTGTGCACATTGGATTATGAGGTCTTTTTAGTGCTTTGTTTAAAACTCGTGGATCAATACATGTTCTGATGTCATCCGAACTTTCCTTATGAGCTATGACCATGGAAGATATCCATTCAGTAGGTTCATCTACTGGACAAATCACACCTTGTCACACCATTTATTTATTTATTCATTTATTTATTAATTTATTTGTTTGTTTGCAGTTTGTTAACCGGGAAAGTCCATTGGGCCAAGATGAGCCCATTTTCAATGGAGGCCCTAGGAGAAAAGCTCCAAAATACAGTATATTCAATATCTACAGTAAGGGTCCAAAATACAGAATTTTCAATTTTTACAATAATAAAAAGTAAGAAACAAGTCAAATAATATACAATATATGAAGACATGTAAATGAACAATTAAACTGGAAACATATATGATCAACAGAGATATATATATATATGATCCATCAGGTGGGGTGAGAGCAAGAGCATTCCCAAAGAGAGGAGAGATACTAGTGGAATGAAGTCTTAAAGGTGGATAGATTGTAGGTAGTTCTAATGTGTGGGGGAAGTGAATTCCACAATCTGGCAAATAACAACGATAGTAAGAGTTGCCCAGGCCTATATGTGGGTTTATATAGTTTGAGGAGATTTTGATTATTGGATCCGAGTATTCTATGAGGCTGATGCATATTTAGGGAGGAGGAGAAGGAAGGACAGTTAGAAGGTTTGAAAATGAGTGTATGTGCTGTCATAAGTTGTTTGAAAATGAGTGTATGTGCTGTCATAAGTTGAATGTAAGTCAGATAGTTTGGGAGTTCCAACAAGTTTAGGGAACGGACGGAGTTACAGTGATGGGTAGAGGATTTAGATCCGGTGGCAAACTTGAAGATTTTATTATAGCAGGAAAATAGTTTTGATTTGAGGGTTAATTGAAGATTAGTAAGGAGAGGGGCTCCATATAGAGGGGAAGGAATGAGATAAGTGGTAGATAGGAGTTGTTTAGTACAGGGAGTAAGGTAGTGGCTGTGATGGTAAAGCATTCCAAGCTTTTGATGTTTTTTTAATATTAGTATGTCAAATTTCAATTTATCATCGATAAAGACACCCAGCAGCTTTGTATAGGGAACTATTTCGACAGAGGTCTTATTGTGGTTGAAAATAGAGAAGGATGCTTTATCAATTTTGGTGTGCCTAGAAGGGGCGAATATCATAATTTTGGATTTTGATGCATTGAGAGCTAGATGGTTATCTAGCATCCAAGACTCAATGCAGGATAAAGCTTCTTGAGTTAAATTCATAAGTTTGGAGAGAGATTTGGTAGCCCAGATAATGGTGGAGTCGTCCACATATTGGATGAGTCTAGCATTAGGGATGTTTTGATGGAAGTCATTAATAAAAATGTTGAATAGTAAGGGGTCCAATATAGAGCCTTGTGGAACACCTGTTGGAGTATGGAGGAAGGAAGAAATACAGTTGTTCCACTTTACAGCTTGTTCCCTGTCAGAGAGGTAGCTGGTGAACTAGTTGATGGAAGAAGAGGAAGGTTTGTGAAGAAAGAGCTAGGACAGGAGAAGATTGTGGGATACAGTATCAAAAGCCTTAGATAAGTTGAGAAGGAGGATAGATACTATATTGCCAGAATTGTGAGTAGAGTTAATGATTTTGAGAAAAGAGAGCATGGCAGTAGTGGTACTGTGTCCAGGTCTGAAACAGTGTTATGTAGGGGCAGTAGTTGATTGTCTAGCAGCTAGAGTAAGACTTGTAGGTGGTTACATTTTTCTAGAATTTTAGAGATGGGGGACAGGATAACTATTGGTTAAAAATTGGAGATTGTAAAATTGCTACCCCTTTATGGAGGGGAATGATGAAGGCTTTTTTCCAGAGGAGGGGTAATAGGACTCTTGGATAGAGTGATTTATTAGGATGCAGATGGGTAGGGCTATCCCATCGGCAGTGAGCTTGAGGAACTTAGATGGAATATTGTCAGGGTCATTAGAACAAGTTTTTAATTTTAGTAGGAGTTTTTTATGGTATGTGTAGGAATAGGCTTGAGAGTAAATGGAAGGGGATGAGTATTATTGGAGGTTGAGGGGGCAGGACTGGGAGCATTGGATGAGGTATTCTTTGGGAAAGATGAGGTAAGACTGGCTATAGAGTCAATGAAAAGGGAATTGAATTTAGTAGCTAGGACATGGTCAGGAGAGTTAGGGTCTGGACAAGGGTTATCTTTTTTGCCAGAACAGAGGACTGAATTGATACTATTCCAGAAATTTTTGAGGTTGGATTTATGGTTATTTTGAAGTTTGTAACAGTAGTATTTTCAGTAATTAGCAATCTGCTTTTTTACCTGATTGCGAAGTTGCTTGTATTCAGTCTGGGAGTTGGGTGTTTTGAATTTTTGGTAGTGTTTCCATAATTTGTCTCAGAGATGCATAAGGGTTTTGGTCTCTTTGGTTAGCCAAGGGACAGTTTTGGATTTGACTCTTTTAGATATGGAGGAGGCAAAGCAGTTAAGTATATTGGTGAATACTGTATTGAATATATAGAGCTGAGTATATTTTTCTGTATTATTCTGTATTATAGAGCTAAAATTGTTGCTTAGATATCTGTTGTCTTACTGTTCTGCAAATATACAGAGATCAGTATATATTTTTTGGGTTTTATAATTTGCACTCTGTTTCCTCACATCTCTGTTGAAACTGGTTTCCCCACCCTGTTCTTGGTTGTAGTTTAAATTTGGTGGCTTTTGCAGTGCCCGTCCCACTGTAGATTTGATCTAGGACACTCCTCCCGTCCCATCTCTTTACCGCATTCTACCTAATAAACACATTCTGCACTTGCTTTTAGTCCTTTTTAATTTAATTACATTTTTTCAGACTGTGTGTGGACTAATATTGCTACATACTCAAGTGTGCCAGCTTGCACTGCATGTGAATTGTTTTTACTACTGTTTTTGCTACTTTTCTGAAAAAAAAAAATATCTGCTTTTACTGTATTTGTGTTTCTTCCTACTTTATTTTGCTTTTGCATCATCGTAAAAGTACTCAGTTGCATTTATTACTTCTTGGTGTAACTCATTCTGAACCTTTTAGTTTAAGCACTTGGGCTTCAGACCAGTTGTTTTACATTAAGAAGGTTTGTGGTCTGCACTGTAGTGGCAGGACAGGTAGCTTACATCCTTCTAAGTTTGGAACTGCTGATTGAGGGCTCAGTGTCAGTGATTCTAAAAGTGTATTAATTTTGGTTCAAGCACTTGGGCTTCAGGCCAGTTATTTTACATTAAAAGGGTTCGTGGTCTGCACTCTTGTGGGAGGAGGGGCTGGACTCTACACTTCTGAGCTGGGAATTTCTGGTTAAAGGCTTATAGTGCCTGCATATTTGAACTGCTTCTTACTGAAATTGGTACACCTTGTTTGCTGTAGCATAGACTAGATCCAGGCCTGCTGAATCTAGCTTTGTTTGTATAACTTGAGCACTAATCCAGGCATTCTTCAAAGTATTCAATTGTATTTATTACTGCTTGGTAGTAACTTGATTAAAGTGTAGGTATCATTCTAAGTCTTTTGGATTAAGCACTTGGGCTTCAGACCAGTTGTTTTACATTAGGAATGTTTGTGGCCTGCACTGTGGTGGCAGGACAGGTAGCTTACATCCTTCTAAGTTGGGAACTGCTGATTGAGGCTCAGTGTCTGTTATTCTAAAAGTGTACTAGTTCTGGTTTAAGCACTTGGGCTTCAGGCCAGTTATTTTATATTAAGAAGGTTTGTGGTCTGCACTCTTGTGGGAGAAGAGGCTGGACTCTGCCCTTCTGAGATGGGAATTTCTGGTTAAAGGCTTATAGTGCCTGCATATTTCAACTGTTTCTTACTGAAATTGGTACACCTTGTTTGCTGTAGCATAGACTAGATCCAGGCTTGCTGAATCTAGCTCTGTTTGTATGCTTGTTGTTTGTTTGCTTGCTATTTCCCTGAAACGCTAATACCACCTAAAACACAGCTTTTCAGCGCTTCTGTGGATCCCTAGTGATATCTGCATTGCTTACTGTACTCATTTCCTTGCTTCACTTAAAATAAAGTTACTGTTTGTCGTTTTTGCATTTAAGTTACCTGTAACACATTGCATTTAAGTTACCTGGCACTTGCTCACTAAAGCAATTATATAAGTCAGCACTAAAAAATTAAAACCACTACACCCTCACAAACTCCCCTTGAGTACCTTGTTCCGATTAGCCCTTTTTTTTCAATTATAAAGGAATTCCCAATACTATTCTAGCATGTCCAAAGGTCAGTTGTCAATCTTCTCTCTGGTCCAGCTGGTGAATCTGGGAATCTTGAGGCAATGTTACAACTGCCTCATGTACACAGATAACCCTCTCCTCCTCCCAACAAATTCCAACACATGTGAGAGATGCATCCATATAGCCAAACTAGAGGCTAAGCTCTCTCAACTCAGTACTGGCGTAACCAGTCAGGAGGAGAAGGAAACCACACACTACAATTCCAGTCTCACATAGACCTACCACGACAGCAAACCAAACACATAAACACACAAAAACATACTCAGATGCTCTAAATAAAAATCTGCCTAAGCAGCAGAGACCTCCAAAACAGACACCCAAGCAACCGCTACCCCAAAACAAAACACGTGCAACACATAGCTCACAAAGCCAGTGTGCTGAACAGTCACAGCCCTTAAGGCTAAACAACACACCTGACACACTTGTAATAGGTGACTATCGTCAGGCACACTGACGTCCCGCTCACCAGGCTGAAAAAGGAGAAGGTCACGGTAAGCTGCCTGACGGGAGCTAGGATCCGCCACATAACAGAAGCACTCAGGTCACTCCAAGGCAAGTACAAATATGACTCAGTCATTGTCCATGCTGGTGTGAATGACCTGAGACGTACCTCCCTGGACTACATGAAAAGAGACATAGAGGAGCTCTCTGAACATGTGGCCTAGGCCGTTATGACCCTGACCTTGAGTAGCATCTTACCCTCACCAAGAATGATGCCACAATATGAAGACAAGATAATCAATTTCAACAATTGGCTTAAGTATTGGTGTCATTCAAAGGGGATCCAATGCTTGTCAGCCTGGGATGACATGCTTGACAAGCCACGATGCTTCACTAGGGACGGCTTGCACCTGTCACCCCTGGGCTTTCGGATATTGGCAAAGGCTCTTGCTACCCACATAGTGCCTTTTTTAGGCAAGGCACAAAAGACAAACCCACCTCCATAGGTATCACAAGGGATAAGAAACTAAGAGTAATGCTACTCAACGCCAGAAGTCTAAACCTCAAGAAGCACGCACTCGAAACTCTCCTTAGCATGGAGAACATCGATATCTGTGCAGTAACAGAAATCTGGTTCAAGGCTCTCGAGAGCACCCCAGCACTACGAGGTTATACCCCATACCATGCTTTTCAGCTCCAAAACTTGGACCGACCCACAAAAGGAGGGGGAGTATCAATATTCGTCAAAGATACCCACACCTCCAGGTTGGTGGCACAGCACGAAGCATCAGAGACTATCCATGTGCAACTAACAGTGGGTAAAACTGCCTTCCAGTTTATAGCCTGCTACAGACCACCCTCCCTAACCCAGGAACCCCACTCGGCCTTCCTGAGAACACTGAAAAATATGAAGGTCTCTCCAAACACCATTATATTGGGCGACTTCAACTACCCAAACATAGACTGGGAGCATTACTCTGGCTCCAACACCCTAGGGTAAAGGTTCCTAGAATTTATAAACTCAAATGCTATGGAACAACTTGTTACCACCCCCACAAGAGGGGAAAACATACTGGACCTGATCATCACCAACATGGGGACTCCAGACCAGAAGTGTATCCCTCACTGGTAAGATCAGACCATAAACTAATCTCACTGGATATTCACATCCCGT
Organism: Protopterus annectens; assembly: GCF_019279795.1. Classification (NCBI taxonomy): domain Eukaryota; kingdom Metazoa; phylum Chordata; order Ceratodontiformes; family Protopteridae; genus Protopterus; species Protopterus annectens. Next base: position 1,258,790,415 of record NC_056729.1, read on the forward strand.
CCCCACCCCCTGCCCGGAAAACCACAGTGAAAAACTTTTCTAAAGCAAATTTCACACTCCTCAAAACCGAGGTGGAATCCTTCAAAGCCCCCGAGCCTGTGGAAAATACGGCCCAGACTGCAGAATCCTTTATAAACGCATTCTATGAACACCTTCAGGAATGCATGGATCATGCAATCCCAAATAAAACCAAGACCCAATCCTCCAAAGGCAGACATCCTGTCTGGTGTACCCCAGCCATAAACAAACTATACAATAGAAGGAGGAAGCTACTAAATAATAGAGCAAAATTCCAAAAAGGGAAGGCATCTCTGATCAGTATTAGCAAAAAACTACCGGCACTCATAAAATCATCTAAGGCCAGCTTCCAGAGAAAAATTGCACAGGACACTAAGGATAATCACAAGGCTTTCTTTAGTTATATTAGGAACCTGGGTGGTAATTCCCAGATATGCTCAGAATTAGTCCAAAATGACAAAAAATACACCGAACCCACAGACATTGCCAACATCCTAGCTGACAGGTTAAGCGCAACCCCCCCCCCCCACCAAAAGGGCAAATATCTATCCCAGCAGAGTGCTGCCCCCCTGAAATCTCAGATGCTCAGGTAAGAGCCGCCCTCTCCAAAGCAAAAAACACAGCATCAATGGGACCAGACGGTGTCCCGGGCTGCATCCTACATGAACTCCAAGAAGAGCTAAACCCAAACATAAAACTACTATTCAAGCTCAGCCTTACTGCAGGATATGTACCCAAAGAGTGACGTACAGCATCTGTGGTCCCTCTCCTCAACGGATCCTGGAAACTATCGCCCCATAAGCCTGACTAGCTTGGTCTGCAAAGCTATGGAAAGGATCATCATGGACCTCATAAATAAAGATATTGGGGACCTACAGACACTGGATCCTACCCAGTTCAGCTTTGTTAAGGGCAGATCCTGCCTCTTAAACCTGGTTGATTTCTTTGAAACAGTCACCAAGGCCATTGATGAGGGGAAGTTGGTCCACACAGCCTACCTGGACCTTGCAAAAGCCTTCGATACAATACCCCACTCGGGCATTATAGATAAGCTCACCAGCTTAAATATAAACCCCTATGTCACTAGATGGGTTGCAAACTGACTCAAGGACAGAACCCACATGGTTAGAATTGCTGGAGCCATGTCAGACTCCAAACCAGTTACAAGTGGCGTCCCACAAGGCTCAGTCCTGGGACCTCTCTTGTTCGGTATATATTTCTCAGAGGTACAGGCCAACACGGAAGGACTGTGGCTGACCAAGTTCGCAGATGACTGCAAACTGAGCGCCATAATCGACTCTCCAGCTGACACAAGCATCCTCCAAAAGGGCCTCATAGGAACAGACAACTGGTGCCAGAGCCATGGCCTCAAGCTAAACGCCAAAAAGTGTAGTCATCCCCTTTGGCAAAAACAAAGTGCCCACAAATTACCACATAGGTGGTAATCCATTAAGTACAGAAGAAGTAATTAGGGACCTGGGGACCCAAGTTGATAGCAATCTCTCATTTGACAACCACGTGGCCAAAGTGGTTAGAAAAACATTTTATATAGCCCACCTAATCATGAAGGGATTCACATCTAGATCAGGGGAGGTCATCGTGCCTCTTTACTCATCCCTCATCAGGCCCATAATTGAGTATAATGCCCCTTTTGGGATGTACCTTACCAGACACCTGCAGCAACTGGAAAGACCCCAAAAGTACCTCACCAAGAGGATCAAAGGGCTCAAACAGATGCCATATGCTGCCCGGTTAAAGAAACTCCAGCTCTGCTCAGTGGCATACCGCCTGTTCAAAGCCATGTACAACCCAGAATTAATGGACATGCTGCACCTCAGAAAATCCAAATCCCATCGAGCTACACGCTTGAGAGACTTGAACCTCAGCACTGAAATAAATAGGACATGCTGGAGGGACAGATTCATAACCCAGAGGCTCCCTTCACTCTGGAATAAAATCCCAGTTCAGGTTAGGCAGAGTCCCTCATTGACTCTCTTCAAGAGGAGTCTTGATGAGTGGATGGGAGATTGTAGGTTTACCCCGGGTATCACTTCTGTGTCACTGTTAGACAGAGGCACAGTATACTAACCTCAAAAGCGGGCATAGTAAAATTAATTTAAAATGGGTGGTGAAAGCCAAACACATTCTGGCTAGGCTTATAAATGCCCTAGGGCAGATAGCCTAGTATGAACCTATGAACCTATGAATCTAAGTAAGAGACAGCAGCATCATCTAGGAGAAGGGTTTTTAGAGAGTTTCAGTTAGTCTATTTTAAAGAGCCGGAGAAGGTTTGAGGGTTGTAATCTTTTAAGGTGCAGGTTAAGCTATATTTGTGCTGTAGGTGGAGGGTAGAAGAAGAACAGCATGTGAAAGCAGGAAGATGATAGCTGAGTGAGTCCAGGTGGGTACCACTGTCAGAAATAATGTTAGGGCGGGAGACCACTATGCAATCCAGAATACTGCCTGTGGTGCCATCTTAGTTTAATCTAGTGGGAGTGTTGATTAGCTGGGTGAAATTATATAGGTTAATACTCAGACAGGGTGTTTGTGTGTTTATGGAAGACAAGTTAATATTAACATCACCTAGGATTATTGTTTTGTTATTTATGTTGGTAGTGAACCATGAAAGGATGTCCTCCAGAATAGGGATATTGTTAACTGGAGGTAAGTAAAGGGTAGCTATGCATATACTTTTATGGTTATTAACTTTTAGGATGGCTACGGTTATCTCAGCAGAATCAAATTGGGGTATGGGTTTGGTATAGGGTGTGACTGTTAAGTAGGAGGGGAAGAGTAAGACCAAGAAAGGGGAGACTGAGGAGATCTGAGGAACAGTCAGCCACACAGTCTCTGAGAAACACGTAGAGCTGTTGGCCTGCTAAGAGGTAAGCTTGAGACAGAAAAAGATATAAAAGTGTGAGTTCTTGCTGTTTCTGATTTGGGAATTATACTAATGCAAAACAGAAATGGATAAAATACACTTAAAATACAGATTTAAACGCTTGAGGGTTACATGGGGTTAGGAGTTACAATATCATTCTGATATAATGAATGAGTGGGTTTATAACACCACCTAGTGGCAAAGTTATAAAATATTTCCAAGGAAAGTTATAAAATAGTTAACATAAAGTATAAAATCAGGGGATTGTCTTTTCTTTATATTTTCTTTATAGGTCAAAATAAAAAGAATAAAATCAAGGGAGCATCTTTACTTTTTGTTTTCTTCTTAGGTTAAAATACAAAGAATGAAATCAAGGGAGCATTTTTAAGTTTTACTTTCTATTGCTTTCAATGGGAACAGTGAGTAGCTGACAGGGGGACAGAAAGACTAGAGAGGACAGCCATTGTAGGCTGCAAGAGGGCGCACGGCAAGTAGATTGCAAGGAACAAAACTTTACTATAGAAATGCAAGCACATACATGCTGATATAAAACCAGGTGGAAAGCCTTGTAATGTCTTCCTTTAGTATAAGCAGGTTAGTGTGGCAGCTTTACTGAAGATTGGGGAAGCACAGTCGAACCCGAGCGAGCCAAAAAAGAAGTGAAAGAAGGTAAGTAAAAATGTAGTGAGCAGTGAGTGTAGAGAGAAACAGGGCAGGAGGGTTTTTACTCTGTCCTGCATGACAATTGGAATTCTTTGAGCTAGCCTGATAAATGACATCTGGTTCTAACTTCATGGAGTACACAACTGGAATCTTCCCTAGTTTGTCTTCAAAATCATCAGCATAGATAGAAAAAAATAGAGCATAGCATACCTCTCAACCTGGAAACATCAAAAATCTGGACAAGGCCCATGAAAAATAGGTACAAATCTGTAGCTGATTAACATCTAATTTGCATACATAATTACGTAACCCCACCCACTCCAATGAAATTGTGGGAACCAACTTTCAAATGCAAAATGAAGAACAGACAACAAGAAAATGGCACCAGAGTCCTCCTGCAGCCATTCCAATGTCCCATTACCTGGCTATCTCGCCCCATTTACCATAAACACTAATGTGTGCATACTGCTTTACTTCTACAATGATTATTTGCATTTTATTTTTACATTTTGCAGCACATCAATACACAAGACACTAACAGACATCTGATAAACATTGCAATACTGTCTCACAATGAAAACAGACTTGGCATTAAAACTTATCTGCCCTTGAAACTCACATTCATTGAAACAGCATTGAAACCCACACCACATCCAAAGAAAATGCATCTGGTCAGTAGTGGATAAAGATTATATTTGGGCTGTTTTCAAATCATTGGCAACTTGCACACAAAACAAGGAGCATACAGGTGTTCTTTTCTTTGATACACCTTCCTGACTTTATTAAGTTATATTCCTTGTATAATATAGCACACTTGTTAGACCGCATTTTAAATTTATGGTTTGAATGAACATTTTTCCAGTAAGCTATACTGTAGGCAATTAAAGAAACTGCATGAACCAATAATTACAAAACTGCCCAATTCAGAACATTCCCACAATAAAAGTCTACTTCCACACCCAAACTATAAACAGAATGACAGCAGTGTAAGCCATGGGCATCTTGCACAGCTTCTCACACTTATTTTCAATTTCAGTTTTTTTTTTGGGGGGGGTGGCAAAAGGTCAAAAACCAGGGACACATTTTAAACATTGCTTGTATAATTTTGGAAAGTTGCTAGAATAAAATGTGTTACCACCATGCATGTCACTGGCAAATCTTGAACCCAGAACTGTATACACTACAGTCAGTGTAACATACTACTATGCTAAATCAGCAGTTTGAAAAATAGGAAGACTGAAACTTAATGGCTATCATTTAGTGAATTCAGTTCTCTCTTCTCATCATAGCTCTCAACCTCTTAGCACAAAAAACCTGGACAAACAACAAAGCCAATAATGGGGGAATACAACTTCAGTTCTCAGTTCTCAGTCACCATAGCTGTGAACTGTTAGCACAAAAGACCTGGACAAACAACAAAGCCAGTAATTGGGTAATACAAATTCTGTTCTCACTTCTCACCATAGCTCTCAACTCTTAGTACAAAAAATCTGGACAAAGCTCAGAAATGGTGGTGGCTAGGGACTTTAGGCTCTTTTTGAGCCTAAATACCTCTAGCCACTAGGTGTATTACACTGGGGGCATTTTCACACACACACACCTGCAGCTTAAAAGTTTTAAAACATAAAATACTGCAACTATTTCAAGATAATAAAAGATGGACGATATTAACAGCCATAATGTCAGCACAGCACCTCCAATATTAACAAGGACACTGGTCAGAGTTCCTTAATGGCAGCACAACAGACAACACCTCCACTATTAACAGGGACACTGATCAGAGTTCCTTAATGGCAGCACAGCAGACAGCACCTCTAATATTAACAAGGGCACTGGGTCAGAGTTCTTTAATGGCAGCACAACAGACAGCACCTCCAATATTAACAAGGACACTGGTCAGAGGTCCTTAATGGCAGCACAACAGACAGCACATCCAATATTAACAAGGACACTGGTCAGAGGTCCTTAATGGCAGCACAACAGACAGCACCTCCAATATTAATAAGGACACTGGTCAGAGTTCCTTAATGGCAGCACAACAGACAGCACCTCCAATATTAACAAGGACACTGGTCAGAGTTCCTTAATGGCAGCACAACAGACAGCACCTCCAATATTAACAAGGACACTGGTCAGAGTTCCTTAATGGCATATCTGAATTCCACATCTGAGAATTGCTTAACAGCAAATAACATTTTTGGTGACTTTAAATTAAAAGTTGCAATGTTGCATTCAGACAGAGAAAAGACACATAACATAGCTGACACTTTTAAAAGCAGAAACAGATATCTAGATAAAAAACTTATTTCAAACCCAAAATGAGCGTATAATATGAAATATATGTGCTCAAATAACAAGAAGATGCTCCAGCTTTACATGTACAATTCAAGAGTGAGGGTGCTTGCCAAAAGCTGCAATTGTTTTGAAAGAGACAGTGAGATAAAACATAAATCATACAGATTTCTTCATTAAGCAAATTAGGAAGAAAAACATTACAGGAAACTAATATTTTTCTTAAAGACTTACTTGAGGATGGAAGAACTCCTGAAATGTCAGAGATTCAAACCAAAGATACAGAACAAAATCAAAAGTATTTGATTCATGTTGTAACCACTGCACAATGTGTAAAGACAAAATGAGCATAGTGTCTCCATTTACGTTCTGCATTAGTGCCTTCCACTTGGAATTAATGCCTGACAGAAAATGAGCACAGTGTGTCCATTTACGTTAATGCCTGCCATTGCTGCCTGTATCTGTTGATTCTGCTCTTCCATTTACGTTAATGCCTGCCATTGCTGTTCTCCCGCATGAGTGCTGCTGCCTGTATCATGCTGTTTACCCATTCCCGCCACTCGGAGCCAGCTGGAAATGATGATATGAGCTCCTTGAGCTCAATTCCGACTGGCTGGTAGCCCTGACGGAGCTGACATCATCACGCACATGATGACGTCAGTTCCGACAGCGCCATAATTCAAAAAAATAAAAATACAAAGCAAAAAGATCAGAAATGAAGGGATGCCACTTGGGAATCATGGCACCCCTTCATTTGGACCCCAAAACTCAGTAAAAAACAAGTAAATTGGTATGGTTGGGAGGTATGGAGCAGAGGTCTTTTAAGCTAACATGATGGACTTCCTTATTAAATGAAAAAAAGTCACATTTTCAAACTGTCTGTGATTCCTAATAATGACTTGATATGCCTCTTGACCACATAAAATAACAAGTCATAACACCTCCCAGCAGAGTAACATGAAAGCATAACTGAGCCTTCAGTTTGTATTTCTTCACTATTATAAGCAACAAGATTCACACACTTTGCCAAATCAAGCCTTTCACCATGACACACTCTAGCAAATTTTCTGCTGACATAACATTGCACTTGGAACCTGTATCAACGTTAAGCTCTATAGTTTTTCCATTTATCCGAACAGTACAAAATACTTCATTCTTTGCCATTAAATCTACTGCATCAACTGTTTCATAAACCACTGACATACAAGCAACATAAAAAGTAGGGTTGCAAACCTCTTGAATTGATTCCACTTATTGCAATCATGGCATTGTTGACCAAAAGCTAAACATTTTTCCCTTTTAGATTCATGATTTTCACCACAATTATGACAGTTGGCAATTTAACTGGGTCCCAACCCATGCTTTGAGTTTGCTGACTTACTCTTATGCTTTACTGAGTGAGACTGAGCAAGCTCTGGAATTAGCTGGAAAGCTCTGGGGTTTACCAGTGAGTGTTGCAGGGGCTACATTTGCTGTCATGTGCTTGGGCCTGCTTCTTTTAACCACATGCTGCATACTATCAACATGAGCTATAGAAGTTACTGGAAGCATGCATCTCTCATTTGTAAGAATATTTGTGTGCTTTTCTGTGAGCTCGTATATCTGACAAATCTCAATGGCCTTATTCAAAGTTAAATCACTGTCAAAAAGTAAAATCTTTCTCACAGCATCATCTTTAATACCACACACAAGTCTGTCTTTTATTAACTCATCCCTTAAATTACCAAATCTGCACGTTTTAGCCTTATTCCTCAAGTCAGTTACATACGCTGCAAAAGTTTTACCAGACTTTTGATCCCTTATGTAAAATAAGTGCCTTTCCATTGTAACATTTGTCTGGGGATTACACATTTCACTAAATTTACATTATAACCACTCGGGGTCCTTCCTTGACTCAGGTAGTACAACAATATGATGGTTTCCCCTTCTCCAGCAAAGACAGCAGGTGCATCCACAAATGAACGCTTCCTTTCAACGGCTTCTGACCCAGTTAAATTAAGCAAAATAAATGTCGTTGTATGGTCATCTTCATCAGAAAATGCAGCCTATATGAAAATATTATACTCTTACTCAAACACTCTCCAGTTCTCTGCAATATAATTGTCACACACAAGTGCACTGGGTTTTCAAAATCTGTCAGCCATGCCCACAAAGTAACACACTGAAAATATGGCCCCTGTAATTATGTACAAACAAACTGCTCTGTAAGCTTGTAAAATGCACAATAAACTCTGAAATACTGTACTTTGCAAAATATGCTGTAAAATAGCTGTATTTTGTGAAATAACTTTACTGTAATACTGCACAAACATGCAAACACTTTATACACTTCTGATAACTGATATATTTAATTATAATGAAAAATACATGCTTAGTGAAAAATGCCATTGTTTCCCTTATTTTATTCATTTTATGCAATTTGGACTTTATTTCAAACATTTTCCATAGTAATTCAAATATTTTTATCTATATCAGGCATATCAGTTTATTCAAATATCATTTAGAGCATTTGGTATGCCTCATTTCATATTTTGCAAATAAGAAATTATTTGAGCAAGTTTTAACTTCTGAATTTGTTTCTGACCTGTTTTGTGAGTTATACATGCAGTAGGGATGATTCACTCCTGTATATTCCTCCAATACCAACCGGGTGCCACTCAGACTCAAATTGAAGAAACTAGAGCTCTTTCTGTCAACAAGTCATTTTGGCCATGCTTCTTTTGACACCATGCCCTTTTAGATATGCCTCTTTTGACACCATATCACTCGTCCCTCTCTAACATAGATGACAAGCAGGTGGGATAGTTCATTTAGATGCTTTAGTACACTGAAATACATCAGAATGGATAGCAGCATCATGAAATATATACAAGCTGATTAACAGACAGATCTTACATACATACATGCTTAGATCTCAACAGCTTACTACAAAATGGCAGTCAGGCTCGCATGTGCTCAGTATTTATACACTTGTGGAAGCCCTTGGATAGCTTCTTAAAGGTACATACACACATTGATCCACACAATGTAACCACAGCATACCATAAGGTGCCATCTTCTTTTTTCCAGTCTTAGGTTCTAAATACATTACAGAATTTACATGCAAACAACACCCTATTTCCTCAGACACATGAGGGAAATAAAGAACATTATGAGCCCTTTCTTTTGATTTGTTCATGCTAGTGTTTAACTTGTAGATTTTATTTAAAATGGCTTCTTGCAGCATAGTAGGAATAATTACGCTGTCACTCTCAAACAGTAAGCCTTAAAAAATATATATTGGTAAGTAAAATAAAAAAAATGATAAGATATAAATACTTAATATTGTCTGGACATCCTGTCCTGGTTATACCTATCATCAAATAGAGTACAACGTCTTCCTTTGTACATGTTGTAAGTTCTCCTAGGTTCTCAGCAGATTGAAAAACAATTCATAAAATGCCAAGATCTTTCTTAAATATATCTTCCTCATACTTATGGAGATGTGGTCTACCTAGAGCATCAGGCATATGTACTGCCTTTTCAGGTGTGACAAGTCATACTTTTGCAATGACCATAACTTCTTTTGATGCCATGTAGGCTCCAAATATAAATATTTCTTCAATGTATTCCAAAGTGATTTATTGTTGCAGATATTCGTCATATTGATCCCTGCTGCAGTTGCCTTAATAATATGGGTTACATTTTGCCATGAATATAACATCTGGCCAGCTTACAAAGCTTAAGGGCACTTTCCAAGTGCTCAGACTGTCAAGCAGCTCAAGCTTAGCTGACTAAAAGACAAATTTGGGCATGAAGTCCTTCAGAGCTATACTGCTACACAAGATTACACTGGTCTGAGGCTTTTGAGGATTAGCAACTGGTCTGTGCTTTCCTTAGGGTCTATATTAGAAAATCAAAGTTTCAAAACTTCAAATGTTCTAATATTGACCCCTATTCAGCGAAAGCTGAAAATATCGAAGCAACAGAAAAAACAATTTTTTTCCTAGGGAAAGAATTTGGTTGTCCATTTCTGTTGCTTCGGTATTTTCAGCGCTGTGGTGGAAAGTTACGGGTCGGCTTCAGGTAAGTGTGCGATTGAGTGCGGGTTAGGTTAGTTAGGGTTAGGGTGCGGGTTAGGTATGTGTGCGATTGTGTGGACGTCAGTATTAGGGTGGGGTAGGTGAGTTAGGGTGCTGGTGAGGTGAGTGTGCGATAGTGACGGACGTTAGGGTTAGGGTTTGGGTTGAGGTAAGTGGATAGTTAGTGGTGTGTGTATAGTTTAGTGTAGGGTTAGGTGTAAGATTTTAGGTTTATGTGTGTGGATTGCTGTTTGTTTGGTGTGCTTGTGTTGTGTGTATGTGTTTTGGAACAGCTTTCTGTATGTTCGATGTTTTCAGCTTTCGCCGAATAGGGGTCGATATTAGAACATTCGAAGTTTTGAAACTTCGATATTCTAATATAGACCCTTTCCTTAGCCAGACAGATAAGTTCCCTTTAGGGAAAAAACTTCCATTTCCCCATTTTCTTATTTTTTATTGATGCTTTATTACTTTCCTCTTCAGGAAAGTTCTTTTAAAGCTAGGACTGTTGTATTTTAATAGGTTGTCTTGAGACTGTAACAAACTTTTAAAATGAGCATTGGTTATTTCTGTTAGTTTCAAAGGAGTGTTCTCTAACTGAAAAACTTTTTCCTGTGGAGAAATTATGTTTATTTTAAGGTTTTGGGGCCACCATAATGTTTGAAAATGCTTTTGCTGTGCTTTTTCCTCTCAAAAAAAAAAGCTTCACTCTCATGTGTTAGGCATTCAAAAATTCCCTATAAACCTTCTAAATTTACATGTCGGTAAATACAAATTTGAAAATAGTTTCCTGTTAAAATAAACCGTAACTCTAAGAAAAAAGTTGAGTAGCCTAAGATCAACAGTGACCTACCTTTTAATAACATATTGCCTTGCAGTACATTTGAAACTGTGACAGTTAAGAATGATTACAGTAGAATGTAGCATTCTTGTCGTCACACAGAAATATCTGATCCTTCATCACTACATATAGGGCTCTTTGCTTCTGTTTCTATGACTAACACTATGTAATCCAGCTGTGGTAGAATCCTCTTGCACCTAAATATTCATTGTTTCAAGGTGCAAACTTCTTTTGCATGGTTTTGGCGTCTGGTTGCAGTTCTCCATGTTCCTTCTTGCTATTCATTATCATCTGCATACTCACACACATACATTAATACCATTACCAATGTCAGGTGCTGGCATAATGGTTAAGGTATTTGCATTACAGACACAAGGTAAAGGGTTTGATTCTCAGATGGAGTAATTGGCTAGGCTTAAAATGGCCCACAGGTGCAGTTAGCCTAGTACTAATCTATGAATCTATAACAAGGAAAATGAAGAAATTTCCATAAATGATCTCTATGTATGACTATCCAGTCCCAAGAACTCTCATGCAGGATAAAAAATTAGCTCTATAAAGCATTCCTAGCTATCGGGGTTCAAACAAGCTGTGGTTAAACCTTGATCACTACATTAACTAATTCCCTTCACTCAGGAGAACAAAACAATTGGAAAGAAAAAACAAGGGTTAAATTCAAACACTAACATTAGTGAGATTATAAAAGCAAGTCAGTGAAGAAAATATGTAAGAAATTGCAATAAATGCAGTGATGTCATGGTACTCAAGTTCATAAACGTGAATGCTACTTAAAAGAAAGGCAGCAGCCTTTTCTGAAAGAGTTAATGGTCCCAAAAGGTCTATCCTTAAGTATCAGTTATCTACTTTTTCCTACTAATTTCCACTCAGGATCACAGATGGTGTCTTGTTTGTTTTGGTTAACACCACTAACCTCACTGGCCATAGTAACAACAAAAGGATTGTGAAATATTAAGGACTCATGGGGAGCATGTATCTGATGAAAAAGAACACTTTGGGAGGCAGTTACTTGGGCCACCTGTAAAAAAAATTAATGGCATAAAAAAATACTCTTCATTCTAGTCTATTGTTGCTGTCTCTCCCCAGCTGAAGTGCATTATGCTGGCAATTTCTGTTGTTCAGATGAAATGTGCCTATAACCTTCAGAGGCAGCTCTACTAATTTCACTGATTTGTTCACATACATTGTAATCATACATTTACAAGCAGTCTGTTTCCTTTTCACTAAAAGTGTTAGCTGCAGAGAGTAGTTTGCAACACGTAATCACTTGCAGGTGCTCGTGGTACATTCAGCGAACAATCATGTCATCAGCCTTATTGCCCTGCTCTTTATAGACAATGATGCTCTCAAGGAAGTTACCCATAACTCTCTGTCTTAAAGCTACCTTATCTATCAAATGACTATTACCACTAAAATTGACATAGACAACTCTATAATATTACAGTCATCAGTGGTCATTTTTGGTTAAAAGCTACATAATGAAGAACAGCAAGTAGTTAGCTACATTAATCAAACACAATGAGTTTGATAGTTCTTTCCTGTTGCATTATCCAGATACTGTAGGTCTTGAGCAATCTGCAGTTTTCATCTGTGGTGTAAATCTTAGAGCAATTACTACTATACCTTTGACTAGACTTGCCTGGGGAAGACAACTGTGGTTAATAACTTCTCAAACCCTGATGGCCTTGCTAACTTAATCACTGAACTTCTTTTCTTTGTCTTGTACTTCTTGTCTGCTTCAGGTCACTCTTCTGATGACGTTTAACTTGCTGAATGTTATGGATACGAGACACAGTATCCTGCCTAGATTCACCTTTCTCAGGAACTTGCTCTGCTCGTTTTATCAGTTTCATTGAGCAAACCTTCTGTTTATTCTTGATGTATAATCTCTTTTTTTTTACTGGAATGGCTGCTTTATTTTCTCTGCTCACATTCTGAAAGATTGTTTTCCAAAATATCTACCTTAGCTAATTGACACTGAGCCTTAATTTTGTCTAACAACTGCACAGCCTCCTTCTTACATGCAAGAATAACTTTTTCCATCTCTGATTCTGTCACTATCAATGTTGCATAAAAGAGAGTCACTGCATATTCCAGAAACTGTAGGGTTTTCTTGTAGCAAAGTATTTACCTTCACACTGCAATACCTCTCAACTTCTTAGTGCAAGAAATCTGGACAAAGCATCACAAAATGGGGGGGACAATGGCCCCAAAATAAGGACAGATTTTAAATATTGCTCTTATAAAGTTGGAAATTTGCTAGAATAACAGGGTTTGTATTAACATACATTTTCTGAAGGATTTGAAGTCTGAAACCTCAAATGTATGTCATTATTTAGTGATTTCAATCCTCAGATTATCCCAGTGATTTGCCAGAAAACCATACATTTTATGAGGAATAGACCAAAAATATGAGGCAAAAATCTGGACCTTCGGCTGAAATCTAGACAGCTGAGAAGTATGCACAGCATGTACTTCTTTGGAATTTTCTAGAGTGGTGTTTACTTCAGGGTACTCAATGTGCTTCTTGCTATTTGTAGTCAACCAGTTCATAGTATGAGGTGATGGTATTGCCATCAGTACACATGAGGGAGTCACATTTTACCTGAATATAATTGCTTGTTCTCTGTGACTTGTTTCTGCATCAGGGTTGAAGTGAGTAGGTAAATGCATAACATCCCTTAGTAGCATTTCCATTAGAGATTGTAACTCCTTGCCTAGTGCAGATTCTGAGATTCCCATAATACTGGTATTTATACACATTGATCTGTTTTCAAGCCTATTTTTATCATATTCGGTGTGCTATTGTAACATAACTGATGTACCTGTTGTATTCTGTGCTTTTTCATTCCCAAATGTCCGAATTGCCTGTGATACTCAAGCAACTTGATCCCGTATGGATAAAAGTATATGATGTCAGTTTGTAGCCATTCTGTAGTAGGCCACAACTCTGGCACAACAAAAAAATAGATATTCAGACAGTAGTATCTTCATTCCTGCAAGATTTTATGAAATGCTTGTGCATTTATTCAGACTCCATACTCATTTAAATTTGTTAGATGTAATATATTATGTCAAATAAAGTGATAAGCTTTCCTAATACTCATTTACATGTCTTGTCACAAATGAGCTAACAGATGATGCCTCCATCTACAACCTGGGCCAGCTACCCCCCACCCCCACACAGACACTGTTGGCTCCCATTAGCAAGTACAGGAAAGAGTATTTTCTCCATCTAAACAGTTTCTAACCTTAGCTGTAATATGATTGTCTTGGGCAAGCCGTAGAGTGATATGTAAGACTTTACATAAAAAGCTGAAATGTATTTATTTTTTGTTAAACAAGGAAGCCCACCTGACTGGACACATACCCCTTTTCAGTGATGACCAATGAGTACCGTCTGAGTAAATTACTTGGTTAAAGTGACAGAGTAGGCAAATGAAAGCTGGAAAAGTCAGATTCAGGACTGCAGAGAGCAGCTTATTATGAGCTCATATCAATCCTGTGTCTTAACTGCCAGACAAGCCCATTACCATTTTGAGATAAAAGTTTAATAGTGGTCATTCTTCATAGTTGTGTATAAGAAATGTAACAAATCTGATAATTAAGCATAGGAAACAGCAAGCAGTACATACTTTCTTCCTCTACAACATAAAGACTTATTATATTTTGTAAAATAACTGTCAATGATTACCAGAAGCGGGAGACCAAAGGTCATATCTCTTGATGAGAAATAAGGAAGTCATATTGCAGGGAGATAATGCCACAGACAACTCTGGAATTCTGGATTCAAGTACAGCAATCAGAGTATTACGAGCATACAGAAGGAAATAAAAAAACTCAAGAAATGAAAAAGTTCATAACAAATAACAAGGAAGAAAAAGAAATTGAACAATGTCTGTAAAGCAAAGAGAATACACACTAAAAAGGACACTAATTTTAAGTAAAACACAGATTGCAGGGAATGCTAGCATTTTTGTATAAAAAAAAAAAATGCTACAGTCTGCAGAAGAAGTCATCATCTTTCCAAAAGAAGAGATAGAAAAAAGAGACAAGGGGCAGGGGAAAAGGAAAAAATCAAAACTGAACGTGGAAGGATTGAAGAACATTAATTTAGGAAAAAATAGGGACAAGGCAGAGATGTTGACAACATGGCTCAAGCTGTGGATGTAGAAAGCCAGCTGGGCGAGAACTACATGCTTTCAAATTGTAATCAGCAATTAAAACAGTAGGATTAGTGAGACTTATGGTGATGAAGATCATTCCTTTTTAACAATTGCTAAAGAAGATATTACTGAATTAGAAGCTGAAGATTCTTCAGAGCTGGTCAGAAAATATATTCTTGTATTTGGAGATTCAATTATTAGAGGAAATGACACTTACATTTGCAGAAAAGAGAATGGACATCAAATAGTGTGATGCTTGCCAGGAGGAAAAATAGAACATGTGAGGCAGCCCTTAGAACAGCTTAATGTAAGGAAGTACAGATCTGTTTTTATTTATGTCAGTACAAATGATCTCATCCACAAGAACTCTCAGACTATGAGTAGGGAACTTACAGCCCTCTTACAGCAAAGCTTGTACAGGTGTTAGGATGTATTTTTCACAAATCACATATAGAAAGGAGAGTTATATCACAGTGAATGAAAATATTTTTGGGGGTGAATACATACATGAAAAAAATGTCCCATTTTAAAAAATGGAAATGTGTAGAACATCCAACCTAATTTTGAGCAAATGTGTTCAGACAGGATGGCGTGTTGTCAAGATCAGGAAAGAGAATTTTGCAGCAGGTATTTTGCAATATTTGACAAACACAAAGCAGGATATTGCCATGTCAAAAATGTAATGGCTCACAGCAACGTTTGATGCCTCTTTGATGGTTGTTAACGCTAGGAGAATTAATAGAAAAGTTTTTTTTTTAATTGGAAAATTTATTACATTCCCACAAGATTGATGTTGTTATTGTCTGTGAAACATGGCTAAAGAACAATGACTGGAAACAGACATTCTAACAAAAATTAGGAAGAGGTAATGTGATAGGAGTTAAAAATAGTTATGAGACCTATGATTATTACATGTTCAGTGATAACACCATTCCTATAGATTGTGTTAACTGTGACAATAAAGACAAACCTAGAACAAATAACAATTGTTGAAGTATACAGACCACCAAAGTCAAGTGCTAATGACCTACAGGAATTCGTACATTTCTTACATGAAACATAGGAGGGAAGAATAATAGTGACTGTGGAATTAAATTTACCAGACACAGACTGGATTAATATTGATTCAACAACATTAGTAAGGAAATTATTCACCATGTATGTTCAGGAACAACAATTGCTTTAGATTAAAAAAAAGACTACCAAGGAGCAGAATACACTAGACATTGTTTGTGTTCATAAAGAAATTACTGTTACTTCATGTCAAGTTTTATGGCTGTTGATGTGCAGTAATTATGGGGTTATAAAGGTTAATTTGCTGATAGATAATTCTGCGCAAACGAAATCTAACCAATGAACAGGGGATAATAACAGATTATAAGGAAGCAAAACATTTACTATGTAAAACTAATTGAAGTGATGTGTTCAGTGGAAAAGCTGCAAAAGTGGTGTAAAATGTTTAGTAAGAGAAATTCTTTGAATGCAAAAATAAAAAAAGGATGTTTAAAATCAGTATCTAGGCACACATTGAGTGGCGATATTTCCATAAGAAGAAGATACGTGATTAAGGTGAGAGATAAAAAAAATATTTAAAAAAATGAAAAAGGGATCAAACTACAACTTTGAAAACTGAAATAAACAAGCTGAACAAACAAATTAAGCTTATTGTGAGACAAGATAAAGAAAACAATGAAGAACATTTATATAAAGATATTTAGTGTTATATGAAACTATTTTATAGATACCTCAAATGTGGAAGGAGTAAAGATATACAAATTGATAAACTATATGTAGCTTTTAAAATTTATTTTCAGACACAGCAGATTATAGATCTGTTATGAAAAATAGTTTTTATCCACGAGAGGGCCAATAATTTGTCCTAACAGCATCCGGGTAACCTCAGATATTGAAATCAAATAAGATTATATTGAAAAAGAACTATGCAACTGGATCCAAACAAAGCACAGGGAGGTGAGAGAATTAGTAATAATGACCTGAGAACATGTTAGGAAGAACTTACAATACCATTATATCTAATATTTTCTAAATCATATAAGCATGGGGAAACTCCTTAAGGTTGGAGGCATGCATTTATTAAACCTGTCTTTAAGGGACAGGGGAGTGGAATAAACATAGAGTCATACAGACCCTTAAGTCTACTTTCATGATGTGAAAAAGTAATGGAGAAGGCAATATTGAATAACTTATTGTCAGAATTGGAATGGTTGGGACTTGAAACCATACATCAGCATGCATATGCTAAAAATAGATCCATTACCACCTGTAACATGGTACTCTATAACAATATAATAACTGCTATGAATGAAAAACTGCTAATGTAATTTAAATAGACTTAACTTCAGCATTTGACAGGGTCATACACAAAATACTGATCAATAAATTTGAAGAACTAGGTATTGGTGTACTCTTGATAAGATGGATAGCTGCATGGCTTACAAACAGGACATGGCAAGTATCGTATAGTAATTGAACTGGTGAATTTCTTGTTTACAGTCAGGGTGTCCCACAGGGCTGTGTCCTAGGCCCATACTTGTCTAGATTGCATCTTTCAGATCTATCTTTTTTCATTTGAGGTGTTCTACAGTCTGTATGCACATGACTTGAAACTGGGTAAACTGATTTCATGTATTCCAGGAAGGGCATTTCTGCAAAAGAACATCATTAAATTGACCATTTTGACACTGAAGAATAATATGCTGATAAAATACATCAAAAACTAAGCATATGAGATGTATGAGGTATAAACTGAACATGGTGATTGAATTTTGAAATTGTGAATTTGTTTAAAGGCCTGGATATATGGATAGATCCAGCTTTGAGTTTGTCTAATCACATCAGCCAATTGGTTAATGATAGTTATAGAACTATAGGTTGTATAAAAAAGATTTATAAAGTCTGGGAAATCAGAAATAATGAAGTAATTCTTTGTAAAGTCACATTAGGCCTAAACTTGAATATGGAATAGCAATATGGAAACCTTAGAAAAATAGCATGAGTAAATTAGAAAGAGTATAGCAGAAATATGCCAAGGGCATCCAAGAGTGTGAACATTTAAGTTATTATGAAAGACTGAAATATCTGAACATGCACAGTGTTTCATACAGATATTTAAGAAGAGACCTTATTTAGGTATATAGGGCATTTAGAGACGACTTCCTCTTGGAATGTTTGGGATTATCAAAAAGTAGTAGAGAATTATCAGACAGCATATATCAAAGATTCTATAGGAATGAGAAGTGAACTAATTGGTTCTTTGAGAGAGAAGCTGATGCATGGAACAAACTATCAAATTACATTAAGGCAAGTACTAATTTAGATAGCTTTAAGAGCAACTTGGGCATTTATTATGGGAAAAACTCTTCTGGTATATCGGCAGACTAGAAGGGCATTAATGCCCTTGCTTGAAATATGTGTATGTATGCGTGTAGGAAATGAATAAGGTGTAACTGTGTCTAACCCTATTGCATTCATTGTATTCATCAGAATGATCAAAGACCATAGACATTCTGGGCATGTTATGAACTTCTATGACATCTTCACTGAGACTGCAAAATATCAGTGAAATCATGGAGCATGCATTCAAGAAAAGCATTAGACAGCATTCTTAAAGAGATACCAAAATTATTACCTTCCTTTGTCCTATTTGAATATAAAAATACAAATAGTAAAGACAACTGCTTTTATGGATAGTTGGCAAGCATCATTATTATTGTTATTATTATTATACATTTGTTTTAAAAAACTTAAAATTACTAGTGTTCTAGCATGTCACTGGCCAACTAACATTGTGAGACATGAGATTTCATATACCACTTTTTGAGATGTTGTGATTTCAAGTGTTCAAGAACAAAGGGGTCATTCACAGCTGTAGGCAATATAGAGATATCAAACTCCTATCACACTGCTTGAAAGTTCTGCACATGGCAATTTATAAACGAATAGAGAGAGTAGTGCAAAGTAAAATGGGAGAGGAGCAGTTTGGATTCAGATCAGGATGCAGCACAACTGCCTCAATGTTTGCAGTGAGACAGGTACCTGAGAAGAAACTAGAGATGGAGAAAGATTCCAAATGGGCATTCCTAAACATGGATAAAAAATATGACAAGGTCCCAAGAATGCTGATTTGGGCAGTCCTACAGTGGTTTGAAACTCAGATACATTGGTAGAATTAAAGCAGGCTATATACAAGGACCCAATGACTCAAGTATGAACAGTGTTCAGACACACAGAGTGGTTCTTAATAGAAGTGGGTGTGCATCAGGGTTCAGTTCTGAGCCCACTGTTGTTCATACTGGTGATGAACTATATCAGCAAACAAATAGAAGGAGACAGATCAACAAAGTTGCCATATGTAGACAATGTTGCATTACCGGCAGATTCTGTGGAAGAATTTCAGCAAAGGATAATGGAATACAAAACTGAAAAATCAAAACAAATTCTCTTGAACGCCTAAGCATTCCAAGGCATAGAACATCAAATACAAAAAGAAAATCAGGAACGCAATGTCCAAAAATGTATTTAAAATCACAGCAAAAATAAAAGACATAGCTTTTGAGTTAAGACTCTTCTTCAGTGCTTCATAAATAGCAACTGCACATTCAATATATAAATATACGTAGAAATTAATTAATTTGCTAACCCATCACAACTTAAGGTCAGCTGATCATAAGCAATATAAATTTAGAGTCACTTCAAAAAAATACAAAATGCATATATAAACGTGCTGACATTCATAAATGGTTAAATAAATAAGTAAGCAAATAAATAAATAAATAAATAAATAAATAAACAGCTCGAACATACAACAAAAAAATCATTCAACACTTAGATAAGGGGCTGGATTCACAACGGCTTGCACGGAGTCTAAGAGTAGAGTAAGACTCCATGCAGCCATCATGTCCGACGAGCGATCCAGGAACAGCCTGTAGGGGCATGCAAGAGAGCTCCTAAAATGGCTCTTACATGGACAGGGCCGGGACATGCAAATTACCTCTATTGCAGCTGAAATGCATGCAAATGAGGTAGATTTGCGATTCAGGAAACCCGAACCTGTCCGAGTAAGAGTAGTGTTATCTGCAGAAATGTACTCAGTTGACAACTGAGTACCGTTCTGCAAATAGCAAAACGGAGCTGTGACAGCTCTAAATAAAGGATGCATCCAGTAGAGGAAGCATGCCAATGGCCAAATATATGGCCATTGGCAATGTTTCCCGATGCAAAATGAAAAAAAATGAATTTTTTTTTTCCGATTTTCCATGTTTAAGCATAGTGCAGCTTCGCGCAAATGGGCTGCGCTCTAAAAAAAACAGAAAAATAAAAATTAAAACCCACAAATGTAGATTTTATGGGTATTTGTAATGTACAATGCAAGGCAATGGCAGGCTGAAGACAACATGGCTATCGAGTAGGGGTTGCAAAGGGGGGAACCCAGTCTAAGAGATGTAACCAAGCATTAGTAGGCAATCCTATGCAAATGAGGGTCAGGATAGTGAATCCCAAGTCTACATAGCAAATGAGCACAGTCAGTGGAGTGTAAGACAAGGATAAGGGGAGTAACAGAGTAGGATATAGGTGACATCAGGAGGGGGTATGTACGAAAGAAGATAAGATCATTGGAGCAGAGTGGCATGTGTTAGCTGTCAGTTGCTCATCACTGGAAGAGGTGTGTCATCAGGTATCCTAGCTAAAGTCAAGAAATAGAAGGTGCACACTGTGGGTATCACTAAAGTTTCTTGTAAAAATGCTTGCAACGTGTATACGCACGTGTGCGCGCCTGTAAACCCGAGAAAGACAGTGTGTGCGTGTGTAAGCGTGAGTGTGCGCGTTTAATCCGGAGTAAGCATGTATAAGGCAGTTTACAGTATTGTGAGTGCGTTTGCGCTGGTGTGCGCGCGTTTAAGCAGGAATTAGCTAGTGTAATTCCGCCTAAGCCTGTGTGCGTGAGTGTTATCACGTGTACATGCGTCTGCACTAGTGTGAGCAGCGCTGTCCCCCTGAGGAAATGGAAAGAGAAAAGGAAGCACAACAAACAGTAAGAAGTTAACCAGGGAGAGTCAGAAGATCTAGCAGGTGGAAATAATCAGAATCAAGCAATTACACAGACAGTAAACCAGCCCAGCCCAGCACTTAAAACTCTGCAAACACCTTTTCACCATGTATTGCTCAGAGACACTGCAGCACTGCAGTAAGCTAAGAGAAGTGAATACTGTAAAGGCTTAACTGAGACAAAGAAATGTTAGGGGCTGCTATTGCTGTCATAAACCGACATATGCAACATGCTGAGGGTGGTGACGATGGGAATGCTGCCAACCAACCCCCAGTGAGGAGACGGAGAAGAGTGTACAGGCCCAGGGTAACCTACCAGGGGCTACATGAACTGGAGATAGTGGAGTGCTATAGAGTGGACAGAGACCTCATGCAGCAAATTGTTGAGCTGTGCAGGCCACGCCTTACACACAGAACCAACAGAGGGGAACCCATTCCAGTGGAAACCAAGGTATGTGTTGGCCTACGAATACTAACAACAGGTACCTTCCAGAGACCAACTGGTGATATGATGGGGATATCACAAGCATCAGCATCCAGGGTACTGCACCAGTTTCTGGATGCCATGTCAACACATGTCGGTGATCATGTATATTTCCCCAATTCCCGTGAGGTACTGGCCAGAAATATGCGTCTCTTCCAGCAAATAGCGGAATACCCTGAGGTAGTGGGTGCAATAGACTGCACACACATATGCATCAAAGCACCAGCTGGTGAGCAGGGTAGGGTCCATTTCAACTGCAAGGGCTTCCTCTCCATCAACTGCCAGGTCGTGTGTGATGCACAGGACATAATACTGAATGTGTGTGCTGGCTGCCCTGGAAGCTACCATGATTCCCATATCTGGCATCTGACGCAGTTGTACCAGACATTTGCCAATGGGGACATCCCACATGGTCACCTAGTGGGGGATGCTGGCTATGCACTGGAGCCGTGGCTGATGACACCCATCAGAAATGCACACACACCTGAACAGGAATGCCATAATGAGGCACACGCACAAACACGAAATGTAATCAAGCATGTGCTTGGGCTGCTCAAGTCACGGTTCCAGTGCCTGGACACATCTGGTGGAGCCTTGCAGTACACACCAACTACATGTACCCAAATTGTCATGGTATGTGCTATGCTACATAATATGATCCTGCAAAAACAGCTGCAGCAGGACCAGCATAGGCCTGGGCCAAACAGCCCCCCACCATTGCCAAGGTCATCACAGGCAGAGCATGACTCGGAGGAGGAACAACCTGAGCCTGCCCCAGTAGGCAGAAGGAGGCATGCCCAGTACGCTTTGGCCTTGGCAAAGAAGCAACGCAAAGCACATACACTGGCTCAGTAGGAACCCTGGAAATTATACCTCTCTCTGACCCGCACATATAGTAAAAGGGATGCTTAAGTTGACACTACCTGCTTCAAACATGTACAGGGAGTGTAGTATGTGCATCCGACATAGGCAGCCCTGCAGCACCACCTGAGGCATGATTGCCATGTGTCAAGCAATTTAAGGTAGTGCTAAACAGCATTTACCACCATGTAGTATATGCAAACAGAATACACACACCAACTAGTACAACTGTGGTCAGTGTTGAGTAATATTGGGCAATGTCCAGCAAAGTTGGTGAATATACAGCAATGTCGGACAAGCCTGGTCTAAGTAGGGCATAGCAGAACAAAAGCCAACATGCTCATATTTGCTTAACTGGCCCTTAAGCAGTCTGGTCTGCTCAGTATGGAAATATAAAGCAGTGATGGGCCTCGAACCTAGGACACTGTGCACCATAGTTAAAGTACTGAACCACTAAACCATAACAGCATTGCACTGTTCAGCCAGTATGAAAGGATGTTGATAAGTCTATGCAAAGTATCTCATGGAAACCCTGCAAGCACAGCATAATCCCTGTTGAGTTATGACACAAAGGTGAGTCATGCAGTAAGAACAGAACTTGACTTCCAACACACACAGTATAAATGTTAATATTGGTCATGTTCACACACATCCAGAAATGTAGTGGACATCAGATGGCAACATACTGAAAGGTCACATTGGGCATGCTCACACACTTGAATAAAAGAGACATATGTCAGGCAACAAAACATGGAAAGCCTGAACTGGGCATGCTCACACACTTAGGCCATGTCTGACTACAGCAGTGGGCCACACATATCTGGCAGTTGCATGTGTTAACCCAGGAACCTCTCACTATCCAGCAATCCACCCTGTGCACACAGTTACATGACAACAGACACTTATATAATATAGTGGAAGTCTGTCATGATCATACATGTTCCACAGATACCTAAGTTGTTCATAGAAACTGGGAAACAAAGATGATAAAGACCTGCAAACAGTATCAGCAATAAATATTGTGCATCCCAAGCAGAAGCATAGGTTCAGAGGTCGATAGTAGGCTATCTGCCCTAGGGTATGTACAAGCCTAGCCAGAGTGTGTTTGGCTTTTGCAGCCCTGTCAGAGTACTACACTGTGCCAGTGAATAGTAGGTCACACAAGATAGCCCATGTATGTTTAGGCTAGTGTGCCTCTGTGTAGCAGGGACACAGAAGATATCCCATGGGTAAACATACGATCACCCATACAGCCATCAAGATGTCCCCTATAGGTGGTTAGTGGGTGGCTCTGCCTATGTGAAACTGTGATCACAATCTGGAGTGAGTGGAGGCCCTGGGGTAAGAATCTGTCCCTCTAGCATATCCTATTAACATCTGTGCTGAGGTATATGTACCTGGAGTGCGTAGCTACAAGGAGTTGGATATTCTGAGGTAGATGGAGCATGTCCATTAATTCTGGGTGGGGTATTACTGCAAACAACAGGCACACATCATATCTGAGTAGGTGGTAAGCGACTGAGTAGAGCTGGAGTTACTGCATCTGAACTGTGCAGGTCATCTGTGTGTGTCCCTACATCTGCTTGTTGCGGAACTTATAGGTTCATAGGTTTATAGGTAGATACTAGGCTATCTGCCCTAGGGCATTTATAAGCCTAGCCAGAGTGTATTTGGCGTCCATCTCCCTGTTAAATTAGTCTACTGTGCCTCTGTAAATTAGGTCACAGAAGGTACCCTTTAAGATTAGTTTGCTGTGCCTCTGTCTAGCAGGGACACAGAAGAGATCCCAGGGGTGAATTTGCAATTTCCCATCCATGTGTCCAGATTTGGCTTGAAGAGGGTCAGCGTGGGGCTATATCTAATATGAATTGGGATTCTATTCCAGAGTAAGGGGAGCCTCTGGGAAATGAATCTGTCCCTCCAGCATGTCCTTTTTATTCTTGTGCTGAGGTTTAAGTCCCTGGAGCATGTATCTCTAAGGGACTTGGATTTTTGAGGTGGAGCATGTCCATTAATTCTGGCTTTGACATGACTTTGTATGTCAGGCATAGATTGCCTCTGAGTAGACGGTAAGCAATTGAGTAGAGCTGGAGTTTCCTTAGTTGAGCTGCATATGACATCTGGTTGCAGCCATTGATCCTCTTGGAGAGGTACTTTTGGGTCTCTCCAGGTGCTGCAGGTGTCAGGTAAGGTACATCCCAAAAGGGCCATTGTATTCAAGTATGGGGCTGATGACTGATGAGTAGAGGGGCACAATGGCCTCTTTTGATGTAGATGCGAACCCTTTTGTGATAAGGTGGCATATATAGAAGGTCTTTGTAACCACTTTGGCAATGTGATTATCAAAGGAGAGATTACTATCTACATTGGTCCCCAAATCTCAAATTACTACTTCTGTACTTAATGGATTACCACCTATGTGGTAATTTGTGTGCACCTTGTTTTTCACAAAGGGGATGACTATGCACTTTTTAGCATGTAGCTTGAGCTTGTGGCTCTGACACCAAACATCCATCTCTGTGAGACCGTTCTGGAGGATGCTTGTGTCAGCTGGAGAGTCGATTATGGCCCCCAGTTTGCAGTCATCTGCGAACCTTGTCAGCCATAATCCCCCAATGTTAGCCTGAACCTCAGAGAAGTATATACCGAACCAGAGAGGTCCCAGAACTGAGACCTGTGGGATGCCACTTGGAACTGGTTTGTATTCAGACATGGCACCTGTGATTCTGACCATGTGGGTTCTATCCCTGAGCCAGTTTGCAACCCATCTTGTGATATATGGGTTGATATTTAAGCTGTTAAGCTTATGTATGATTTCCGAGTGGGGTATTGTGTTGAACGTTTTTGTGAGGTCCAGGTAGGCTGTGTGGACTACCTTGCCCTCATCCATAGCTTTGGTAACTGTTTCAAAGATATCAACTAGGTTTAAGAGGCATGATCTGCCCTTAACAAAGCCGAATTGGGTAGGGTCCAGTGTCTGGAGGCTCCCAATTTCTTTGTTTATGAGTTCCATGATAATACGCTCCATAGCTGTACAGACCAGACTAGTCAGGCTTATTGGGCGATAGTTCCCAGGGTCTGTTGTGGCACCACCTTTGTGGAGTGGAAGCACTGTAGCTGTATGCCATTATTCAGGTACATATCCTGTAGTAAGGCTAAGTTTGAACAGTGACTTAATGTGAGGGTTCAGTTTTTCTTGGAGCTTGTGTAAGACACAGCCTGGGACACCATCTTGTCCCATAGCTGCTGTGTTTTCTGCCTTGGCAAGGGCAGCCTTCACATGTGCATCTGTGATGTCAGGGAGGTTACATTCAGTTAGGATAGGCATTTGTTCCTTTGTGGGTGAAGGGGGGGAGAGGTTTGTGCTGAATCTGTCTGCCAGGATGTTGGTTATCTGTAGTTTTGGTATATTTTGTACCATTATGCAACAATTCAGAGCATATCTGGGAGTTTTTCACCCATATTATGGACATAACTAAAGAAGGACTTGTGATTATCTTTAGTGTCTAGGGCAATTTCCCTTTGGAAACTGGCCTTTGATGATTTTATGAGGTATCGAAGTTTCTTGCTAATACTGATCAGAGATGCCTTCCATTTTTGGGATTTTGCTCTGTCATGTAGTAGCTTCCTCCTTCTGTTGTATAGCTTATTTATGGCCGGGGTCCACCAAACAGGTCTCCTGTTTTTGGAGGAGTGAGTCTTCATTTTATTTGGGATAGCACGATCCATGCATTCCTGCAGGTGCTCATAGAATGCATTTGTAAAGGATTCTGTGGTTTGGCCTGTATTATCCTCTGGCCCGTGGGATTTGAAGGATTCCACCTCAGTCTTGAGAAGTGCAAAGCTGTCATTTGAGAAATTCTATACAGTGATTTCCTTGGCTGGGGTTGGGGACGGGATATGGATGTCCATGGAAATTTGTTAATGGTCTGATCTTACCAATGAGGGGTTTACCTCTGGTGTGGAACATAGAGTCCCCATGTTGGTGATGACCAGGTCCAATATGTTGTTCCCTCTTGTGGGAGTGGTGACCAGTTGTTCCATCGCATTACAGTTTATAATTTCAAGGAACCGTTGGGCGAGTGTGTTTGGGCATGAGTAGTTGTTGCAGTCAATGTTTGGGTAGTTGAAGTCACCCAATAACATAGTTTTAGGAAAGACCTTGATATTCTCCAGTGGTCTCAGGAATGCCAAGTGGGGTTTCTGTAATAGGGAGGGTGTTCTGTAGCAGGCTACAAACTGAAAGGCAGTTTGGCCCGCTGTTAGTTGCACATGGATGGTTTCTGATGCTTTGTGCAGTGCCACTAACCTGGAGGTGTAGGTATCTTTGATGAATATAGATACTACCATTCCTTTTGTGCTTTGGTCCGAGTTTTGTGTGTGAAACGCATGGTATGAGTTATAAGCTGGTAGTGCTAGGGTGCTCTCAGGAGCCTTGAACCAGGTTTCTGTTACTGCACAGACATCGATATTCTCCATACTGAGGAGAGCCTCAAGTGGATGCATCTTGAGGTTTACACGTCTGGCATTGAGTAGCATTACCTTTAGATTTTGTATCCTTGGGTTGTCTATGAAGGTGTGTTTGTCCTTTGAGCCTCACCTAAAAAATGCACTATGGGGGTGGCAAGAGGCATGGCCAGTATACAAAAGCCTAAGGGTGACAGATGCAAGCTGTCCCTAGCAAAGCAACGTGGCTTGTCGGGCATGTCATCCCAGGTTGACAGACACTGGATCCCCATTGAATGACACCAATACTGTAGACAATTGTTGAAACTGATCATTTTGTCTTTATACTCTGGCATCATTCTTGGTGAGGGCAAGATGCTACCCAAGGTCAGGGTCATACCAGCCTGGGCTACATGATCAGAGAGCTGCTCTATGTCTCATTTCTTGTAGTCCAGGGAGGTACGTCTCATGTCATTCACACCTGCATGGACAATGACGGAGTCATACTTGTACCTGCTTTGGAGTGACCTGAGTGCTTGCGTTATGTGGTGGATCCTGCCACCTGACAGGCTGCTTACAGTGACCTTTTTCTTGTTCAGTCAGTTGAGAGGGATGTCAGTGTGCCCTATAACAAGTGTATTTGGTGTGATGTTTGGCCTTAAGGGCTGTGACTGTGAGGCACACTGATTTTGTGAGATATTTGATTTGTGGATATTGTTGAGGGGTGGCTGTTGCTTGGGTATCTGTGGTCAGTACAGTTGCTGCAGGTGGTGGGTAAGGTACACCCCAAAAGTGGCATTGTAACCAAGCACGGTTGTTATTAGTATAGGGGCACAATGACATCACTCGATCTAGATGTGAAACCATATGGGATAAGGTTGCTTATATAGATGGTCTGTCCGACCACTGTGGCAACGTGACTGTCAAAGACGACAGTACGAACAAGTCATGTCCCCAATCACCTAACAACACCTACCATATGTAATGGAGTACTACCTATGTGTTAATGTGTGGGCATGTCGTTATTCCCAAAGGGGATGACTATGCAACTAATTGCATTTAGCTGTAGGCAATGGCTCAGGCACCAGTCATCCATCTCTGTGAGACCCTGTTGGGGTATGCATGTGGCAGCTGGAGAGGTGATCATGGAACCCAGTATGCAGTCAAGTGTGAACAAGGTCAGCCATATTCCCCTGTGGTAGCCTGTATGTCAGACAAATATATACTGAACAAGAGAGGTCCCAGGACCGAGCCGTGTGGGATGCCACGTGTAACAGGTGTATAGTCAGACATGGCATCTGCAATTCTGACCATGTGGGTGCTATCCCTGATCCAGGTAGCAATCCATCATGTGAGATATGTGTCCATATCGATGCTGGTGAGCCTATGCATAATGGCCCAGTGGGTTATTGTGTGGAAGGGTTTAGCAAGCTTCAGGTAGGCTGCGTGTACAACTGTCCCTATGTTGATGGACCTGTTAACTGTCAAAAGAATACAAACATGTTCAAGAGGCAAGATCTGCCAACAACAACACTTAAATGTATAGGACACAGTGTCTGTAGTTTCCTGATGTCTATGTGTAAGAGTCCCATGACAATACACTCCATAGCTTTGCATAACAGGATAGTTAGGCTTATAGGGCAATATTGTCTGTGGTCCGTTCTGGCACCAACTATGTGGAGTGGGAACACTGTTGCTGTATGCCATTCCATGGGTACATATCCTTTAGTAACTCCAATATTGCATGGTGATGTAATGTGAGGGTTACGTCTGTCATGAAGCTCGTGTAAGATGCAGGCCGGGGCACCAACTGGTCACATTGATGCTGTAATGTATGCTTTGGGGAGGGCAGCACTCACATGTTACTGTGTGGTGTCAGGGAGGTTACACTCTGTTGGGATGGATAGTTGCTCCCTAGGGGGGATGGGGGGGCATCTGCACTGAACCTGTTTGCAAGGATGTTGGCTATGCCAGTGGGTTCAGGGTAAGTGTAGTCAGTATGCAGTAACTCACAGCATATCAGTGAATGCCCACCCAGGTTCCTGACCTAACTGATGAAGGCCTTGTGATAGTCCTACTTGTCTGGTGCAATTGTCCGTGAGAAGAAGACCTTAGATAAGTACATGAGTGATCATAGCTGTCTGCTAGTACAGATCACAGATGCTTTCCCCGTCTGGGATAGTGCTCTATCATGTAGTAGCTTCCTCCTGACATTGTACAGCTCATTAATGGCTGGTGTCTACCAGACAGGTCCCCTGCCATTGGAGGAGTGAGTATTGTTATTTGGGGTAGCACAATCCATGCAGTCCACTAGGAGTCCAAAACTCCTTCATCTTCCTCTTTTAAAACCTGGTTGCCTCGTGGTTTTGGCGTCTTTTCAGGCTTGTTGGCTGTTGGTGAAGCACCCACCAAGAGGAGAAAACGCTGAGAGAAGAAAGGAGCCACTTTTGAGATTTTAAGTATTTTTCCTCTGTTTATTTGCTAAGTTTTTCTGCATAGCTGCCTATTTTGAGCATTTTCTGGCTTGTTAAACTTGATTTCTGTATTAGTAACTGTGTTTAGAGCACAACCTAGAACTGTTTACTGAATTTCCTGTTTGCACTTATTTTTAAAATCGTTTTTTCTCAAAACTTGCATTTTATCTGTCTTTGGCCTAGCACTCTTGTGTGGGGTCATTTACTGCACTGTTATAACTTGTTGATACTTGTGAACCTCTGCTATCTCTGAAAAAACAAAAAACAAAAAAATCTTGCTTTTTTCCCACTTTTCTGAGATTTAAAAAAGTTCAGTTACAGGCTTGCTGTTCTTGAACTGTTTGTAAGTTTCTGTGAGGCCATTTTTTGCTTGGGCTAAAGGGAAGTCTCTCTGTTGATCAGTGGCAGTGAAAAACATTGAGCAGCCTGCCTGCCCCTGTGGGAGTGGTTACTGACTTGAAACTGTAGTTTTATTGGCCATTTTGGGTCAATTCCAAAACTCCTTCATCTTCCTCTCTTAAACCCTGGTTGCCTCATGGTTTTGGCATCTTTTCAGGCTTGTTGGCTGTTGGTGAAGCACCCACCAGGAGGAAAAAACGCTGAGAGAAGAAAGGAGCCACTTTTGAGATTTTAAGTATTTTTCCTCTGTTTATTTGCTAAGTTTTTCTGCATAGCTGCCTATTTTGAGCATTTTCTGGCTTGTTAAACTTGATTTCTGCATTAGTAACTGTATTTAGAGCACAACCTAGAGCTGTTTACTGAATTTCCTGTTTGCACTTATTTTTAAAATCGTTTTTTTCTCAAAACTTGCATTTTATCTGTCTTTGGCCTAGCACTCTTGTGTGGGGTCATTTACTGCACTGTTATAACTTGTTGATACTTGTGAACCTCTGCTATCTCTGAAAAAAACAAAAAAACAAAAAATCTTGCTTTTCCCCCACTTTTCTGAGATTTAAAAAAGTTCAGTTACAGGCTTGCTGTTCTTGAACTGTTTGTAAGTTTCTGTGAGGCCATTTTTGCTTGGGCTAAAAGGAAGTCTCTCTGTTGATCAGTGGCAGTGAAAACATTGAGCAGCCTGCCTGCCCCTGTGGGAGTGGTTACTGACTTGAAACTGTAGTTTTATTGGCCATTTTGGGTCAATTCCAAAACTCCTTCGTCTTCCTCTCTTAAAACCTGGTTGCCTCATGGTTTTGGCGTCTTTTCAGGCTTGTTGGCTGTTGGTGAAGCACCCACCAAGAGGAGAAAACACTGAGAGAAGAAAGGAGCCACTTTTGAGATTTTAAGTATTTTTCCTCTGTTTATTTGCTAAGTTTTTCTGCATAGCCGCCTATTTTGAGCATTTTCTGGCTTGTTAAACTTGATTTCTGCATTAGTAACTGTATTTAGAGCACAACCTAGAGCTGTTTACTGAATTTCCTGTTTGCACTTATTTTTAAAATCGTTTTTTTCTCAAAACTTGCATTTTATCTGTCTTTGGCCTAGCACTCTTGTGTGGGGTCATTTACTGCACTGTTATAACTTGCTGATGCTTGTGAACCTCTGCTATCTCTGAAAAAAAACAAAAAAAATCTTGCTTTTTTCCCACTTTTCTGAGATTTAAAAAAGTTCAGTTACAGGCTTGCTGTTCTTGAACTGTTTGTAAGTTTCTGTGAGGCCATTTTTTGCTTGGGCTAAAGGGAAGTCTCTCTGTTGATCAGTGGCAGTGAAAAACATTGAGCAGCCTGCCTGCCCCTGTGGGAGTGGTTACTGACTTGAAACTGTAGTTTTATTGGCCATTTTGGGTCAATTCCAAAACTCCTTCATCTTCCTATCTTAAAACCCTCTTTTGCACGGTTTTGCATGTTTTTGAGCATAGCGCAACAGCGGGCAGCGCTGCCTAATTGGGTTTAAACTATTCCTGGCTCCACAAAGTCTGCTCTTCACTTTTTCCCTTAGAACTGCTCTATCTCTCAATTTAAACACCATATTCTCATTCTAAGGCCCTTCACTGGTCCAATTAAGTAATCTTACAAGTTAGCACTATTAAACCATAAGCACTACTTACTCTTATACTCTCTATGATTACCCTGTCCTCTATTGGTCCGTCTTAAATTCAGTTTCCCTATATTACTCTAGCATGTTCAAAGGTCAGTCAATGATTTCCTCTCCAGTCCAGCTGGTGAATCTGGGAATTTTGAGGCAATGTTACAACTGTCTCATGTACACGGACAACCCTCTCCTCCTCCAAACAGGTTCAAATATATGTGAGAGATGCAACTATTTAGCCAAACTGGAGGCTGAGCTCTCTCATCTCAAAACTAGTGTAACCAGTCAGGAGGAGAAGGTAACCTCACACAACACAATTCCAGTATCACATAGTCCCACCACATCAGCGAACCAAACACATAAATACACAAAAACATACTCGGAGGCTCTAAATAAAAATCTACCTAAGCAACAGAGACCTCCAAAGCAGACATCCAAGCAAATGCTACCTCAAAACAAAACAAGCACAACACATAACCCACAAAGTCAGTGTGCCAAGCAGCCACAGCCCTTAAGACTGAATAACACACCTGATACTCTTGTAATAGGTGACTCTATTGTCAGACACACTGACGTCCCGCTCACCAGGCTGAATAAAGAGAAGGTCATGGTGAGATGCCTGTCGGGTGCTAGGATCCGCCACATAATGCAAGCACTCAGGTCACTCCAAAGCAAATACAAATATGACTCAGTCATTGTACATGCTGGTGTGAATGACCTGAGATGTACCTCCCTGGACTACATGAAAAGAGACATAGAGGAGCTCTGATCATGTAGCCCAGGCTGGTATGACCCTGACCTTGAGCAGCATCTTACCCTCACCTAGAATGATGCCACAGTACAAAGACAAAATGATCGATTTTAACAACTGGCTAAAATTTTGGTGTCATTCAAAGGGGATCCAGTGTCTGTCAGCCTGGGATGACATGCTCGACAAGCCATGTTGCTTCGCTAGGGACGGCTTGCACCTGTCACCACTGGGCTTTCGGATATTGGCAAAGGCTCTTGCCACCCCCATAGTGCATTTTTTAGGCAAGGCTCAAAAGTCAAACCCAGCCCCATAGACAGCACAAGGAACAAGAAACTAAGGGTAATGCTGCTAAACGCCAGAAGTCTTAACCTCAAGATGCATGCACTTGAAGCTCTCCTCAGTATGGAGAACATCGATATCTGTGCAGTGACAGAAACCTGGTTCAAGGCTCCAGAGAGCACCCCAGCACTACCAGGCTATACCTCATATCATCCAAAGGCAGGCGTCCAGTCTGGTGGACCCCTGCCATAAATAAACTGTACAACAGAAGGAGGAAGCTACTACATGATAGAGCAAAATCCCTAATAGGGAAGGCATCTCTGATCAGTACTAGCAAAAAATTACGATCCCTCATAAAATCCTCCAAGGCCAGCTTCGAGAGAAAAATTGCACAGGACACCAAAGACAATCATAAGGCTTTTTTCAGTTATGTTAGAAACCTGGGATGCAACTCCCAGACTTGTTCTAAGTTGATTCTAAACGACAAAAAATACACTGAACCCACAGATATCGTCAATATTCTGGCAGACAGGTTCAGTGTAAACTTCTCCACCCCCTCCCCCCCAAAAGAGCAAGTATCTATCCCAGCAGAGGGCTGCCTCCCAAACATCTCTGATGCTCAGGTGAAGGTTTCCCTCTCCAAAGCAAAAAACACTGTTTCCATGGGACCAGATGGCATCCCAGGTTGCGTCCTACATGAACTCCAAGAGGAACTAATCCCTCAAATAAAACAGCTATACAATCTCAGCCTCACTACAGGATATGTGCCCACAGAATGGCGTACAGCAACAGTGGTCCCACTCCACAAAGGTGGAGCCTCTACGGACCCTGGAAACTATCGCCTCATAAGCCTGACTAGCTTAGTCTGCAAGGCTATGGAGAGGATCATCATAGAGCTCATAAACAAAGACATTGGGGACCTACAGACACTAGATCCTACCCAGTTTGGCTTTGTCAAGGGCAGATCCTGCCTTTTGAACCTGGTTGACTTCTTCGAAACAGTCACCAAAGCCATAGATGAAGGGAAGGTAGTCCACACAGCCTATCTGGACCTTGCAAAGGCATTTGACACAATACCCCACTCGGGCATCATAGATAAGCTATCCAGCTTAAATATAAACCCCTATGTCACAAGATGGGTCACAAACTGGCTCAAAGACAGAACCCACAGAGTGAGAGTTGCTGGAGCCATGTCCGACTCAAAACTGGTCACAAGTGGCATCCCACAGGGTTCTGTCCTGGGACCACTCTTGTTCGGTATATACTTTTCCGAGGTACAGGCAAACGTGGGAGGACTATGGATCATCAAGTTCGCAGACGACTGCAAACTGGGTGCCATAATCAACTCTCCAGCTGACACAAACATCCTTCAAAAAGGTCTCACAGAGACAGATAACTGGTGCCAGCACCATGGTTTAAAGCTAAATGCCAAAAAATATATAGTCATACCCTTTGGTAAAAACAATGTACCCACAAATTACCACATGGCGGAAACCCATTAAGTACATAGAAATTTATTAGGGACCTGGGGACCCAAGTTGATAGCAATCTCTCCTTTGAAAACCACATTGCCAAAGTGGTTAGAAAGACCTTCTACATAGCCCACCTCATCATGAAGGGTTTCACATCTAGCTCAAGAGAGGTAATCGTGCCCCTTTATTCATCCCTCATCAGGCCCATCATAGAATACAATGCCCCCTTTGGGATGTACCTTACCTGACACCTGCAGCAATTAGAAAGACCCCAAAAGTATCTCACCAAGAGGATCAAGGGTCTCAAACAGATGCCATATGCTGCTCGGTTAAAAAAACTCCAGCTCTACTCAGTTTCATACCGCCTACTTCAAGGCAATCTATGCCTGACATACAAAGCTATGTCAAATCCAGAATTAATGGGCATGCTCCACCTCAGTAAATCTAAATCCCTTAGAGCCACACACTCGAGGGACTTGAACCTCAGCACAGAAATAAATAGAACTTGCTGGAGGGACAGGTTCATAACCCAGAGGCTCCCTTCGCTCTGGAATAGAATTCCAGTTCATGTGAGGCAGAGCACCTCACTGAATCTCTTCAAGAGGAATCTCAATAGGTGGATGGGGGATCGTAGGTTTGTCCCAGGGATTACTCCCGTGTCACTATTAGACAGAGGCACAGTAAACTAAACCTTAAAAAGGGCACAGTATACTCAAATCAAGGGGTGGCGTAAGCCATACATAATCGGGCTAGGCTTATAATTGCCCCAGGCCAGATAGTCTAGTATGAACCTATGAACCTATGAACCTAAGCAGTCAGAGGTGTATTTCACACTGTCTCAAGCTCTCTGAAGGATATCACCTAGCTTTGGTGAAGTGAGACGTTGGCTCATCAGAAGTTCACCAAGATTACCCAGGATGGGTGGGTGGAATGTATATGTATGTCCAGTGAGATAGATGTATGTTCCGACCTTACCAATGAGGGGTATATTGCTGGTGTGTAACATAGAGTCCCCATGTTGGTGATGATCAGGTCCAATATGTATTCCCCCTTGTGGCTGTGGTGACTGGTTGTGCCATAGCATATGAATGTACAAATTGTAGTGACTGTAGGGCGAGGTTGTTGCGGCTTGAGTAGTATCCCCAGTCAATATTCATGTATCTGATGTCACCCAATATAATAGTGTTTGTGGAGACCATCATATCCCCCACTGTTCCCAAGAAAGCAGAGTGTGGTTCCTGAGTATGGGAGGGTTGTCTGTAGTAGGCAACAAACTGAAAGGTGGTTTCAAACAATGGTAGTTGTATATGTATGGTCTGTGATGCTTACTGCAGTGCCACTAACCCGGAGGTGTGTGTATCTGTGATGTATAGGGATACACCCCCTAGCTGTGTTGTCCGTTCCAAGTCCTGTGGTCAGAAAGCATGGTATGAAACATAACCTGGTAGTGCTGGTGTGCATATGTGACCCTGAACTAGGCATCTGTTAGTGCACATATATTGCTATCCCCCATACTGAGGGGAGTCCTGAGTGGCCGCAATATGAGGGTAACACATCTGGTGTTGAGCAGCATTACCCTTAGTTTTATTTAACCTGTAATGTCTATGTAAGTGGGTTTGTCTTTTGAGCCCTGCTCAACAAATGCACTATGGTGGTAGCAAGAGCCTTAGCCAGCATTCAAAGGTCCAAGGGTGACAGGTGCAAGCTGTCCATAGTGAAGCTACATGGCACGTTGAGCATGTCACCACAGGCTGACAGACACTGTATCCCCTATGAATGACACCAATCTGTTAGCCAAGTGTTAAAAGTGATACGTTTGTCTGTATACTGTGACATCATACTTGGTGGGTGTAAGATGCTAGACAAGGTCAGGGTCATACTGGCCTGGGCTACATGATGACACTGTTCCTCCATGTACCATGTCATGTGGTCCAGGGAGTAACATCTGAGGTTTTACGCACCAGAATGGACAATGATGATGCCAGTCCTGTACTTGCTTTGTAGTGACCTGACTGCATGTGTTATATGGCAGATCCTGGCACACGGCAGACAGCACAAAGGGACTATTCCCTTGTATGGGCTGGTGAGTGGTATGTCAGTGTGTCTGACAATGTGTCGCCTATCACAAGTGTATTATGTGTGTTGTGTAGCCCGAAGACAAGTGACTGTGTGGCACACTGGTATTGTGAACTATGTGAGATGTAGGAATTGCAGTAGGGTAGCAGTTGTGTGTGTGCCTGCTGTGGAGGTCTCTGCTGCTTAGGCAGAGTTCATTTACAGCATCCGAGTATGTGTATGTGTGATTATGTGGTTTGAGTGCTGTCGCCAGAGGATATGTGAGACTGATATGTGGTGTGTGCGGTTATCTTCTCCACCTGATATTCTATGCCAGTCATGGGTCGAGAGAGTTCAGCACCCTGTATGTCTCTATAGTTGCATATCACACATATATCTAGGTTTGTTGTGAGGAGGAGAGTCTTGTTTGTGTACATGAGGCAGATGTGACATTGTGTCTACATCACAATATTCACCAGCTGGACTGGAGAGTGCACACAAAGCCGACCCCTGGACATGCCGGGATATCATCATGACATGCTCTGTAGCCAGATGACAAAGGATCAGTAGGGTGTTAAGTGTGTAAAGAAGTATAACAGGGATTAGTGCTCAGGTTTGTTGGTGTTCTGTAAAGAGTAGCTGAGAAGGAGTCCAGACTGAATCATGACACCTCCGACAGCTATGTCATATATAGCAATGTATACACATATATGTCATGAGTCAGGGTCAACTGTACCTGACTGACAATGCCGACATCCTGACAGACAGGTCCATATATACATACCCACCTCCCACCGACGATAGTCCATATCATCATACCAGGAGATATCACATGTAGAATGGATGAACAGCTATCTCCAATGCTAAAAGCATGGCATCAAATGGACTACATTTATTCCCA
Organism: Protopterus annectens; assembly: GCF_019279795.1. NCBI lineage: Eukaryota > Metazoa > Chordata > Ceratodontiformes > Protopteridae > Protopterus > Protopterus annectens. The sequence goes on from NC_056729.1 coordinate 1,258,827,169, forward strand.
ATATGTGTCATGCATAAACTGCAGAACAAACAGATCCTGCACCTGAGCAGTCAGCTGAACCTCCCCCCTACACAGGATGTGAAACTGTTGAATGTGTTACAGCAACATATGGCACTCCACACAAGTGTTGGTGCACAACACACCATGAGATGTACAGTCCAGTATGCCTATGAAGTATGATCTGCAAGCCATGGAGTCCATCATGGTTGAAGTCATAAACCGAGCAATTGGAAGCTGACATACACACAACCCTACTAACCGTGGTATGTTCATGTGCGGATCATGGTTCCCAAACATGCTAGACTGTTTGCAAGGCAGCCACACAGGACATACATCACTGAACACTGCTACACATGTCTCACATACACTTTGAATAGCCCTTTATCAACATCCCAGACACATGTAGTACCCACGGGGTTGTTTTTGGCCCCCACCCAAAATTTCCAAGGGAAAATTCCCCAACCACACCCGGGGGAAAAAAGGAAAAAAAAAATGCCATAATGAGGCACACACACAAACACAAAATGTAATTGAGTGTGTTTTTGGGGCTAAAAAAAAAAAAAAAAAAAAAAAAAAAAAAAAAAAAAAAAAAAAAAAAAAAAAAAAAAAAAAAAAAAAATAAAAAAAAAAAAAAAAAAAAAAAAAAAAAAAAAAAAAAAAAAAAAAAAAAAAAAAAAAAAAAAAAAAAAAAAAAAAAAAAAAAAAAAAAAAAAAAAAAAAAAAAAAAAAACCCAACAAAAAAAACAAAAAAAAAAAAAAATTTTTTTTTTTTCTTTTTTTTTTTTTTTTTTTTTTTTTTTTTTTTTTTTTTTTTTTTTTTTCTTTTTTTTGTTTTTTTTTTTTTTTTTTTTTTTTTTTTTTTTTTTTTTTTTTTTTTTTTTTCTTGTTTTTTTTTTTTTTCATTCCCCCAAAATTTCCCCCTGGCACACGGTTACCTTGCAACAACCAATAAATATAACCCTTGTCAGGGTATTGTTCCAAAATAAAGTTTTTAAAAACGGGGAAACAAAAGATGGGCCGGGGCCAAACAGCCCCAAAATTAAAAGGTCATCCCGGCAGAACTGGTTCGGGGGAGGCAATGGGGCCTCCCCCAGGGAGAAAGGGGGCCTCCCCAAGTTGTTTGGGTTTTTGGGAAAAACCCTGCAAGACTACACTGGCCAGTGGAATAAAGTATCAAAAACAAGATACCCCAATTGTATGTTTTGGGGGGTTAGAGTCCCTCGGTTGGGCAGGGACCCCCCGGGGAAATTTTTTTATTTAAACTTTTGTTCCCCCAAAGCCCATTCCAAGACCCCCTTTTTAGGGGAGGGGGGGCCCCTCCCATTTTTGGAAATGGGGGAAAACCGGAGTGGGGAAAAACCCCCGGGGAGAACTGCCCCCCGGGGCAACCAAAATTAAAAAATCTTGCGGGAGGTAAATTTTAACCTTTGGAATTTGCCCCCCGGGGGGCGGGATTCCTGGGTGGTTTTAAGATGTCCTTTTAACCCCCTGGGGGGGTTTTATGCAAACAAAGGCACACACCCAGTAAAGTGGTCGGTTTGAGTAAAGGGCGGGAAAAAGTTATAAATTAACTGTGGAAAAGGCCTTCTGTGGGTGGCCCCCACATTTTTTGCTTCGGCCCTTAAAATTTCTGGTTCCATAGGAAATAAAAAGGCTATCCTCCCTAGGGGAAATTTTAAAAACCCCCCAAAAACCAAAAGGTTTTTGGCACCTTTCCCTTTTGGGGGATTTAAAGTTTACGGTTCCTCGAAATTAGGCACAGAAAAACCCTTTAAGTTTTTTGCCGGGGGCCCCCTGCAAAAGCAGGGCCCCAACAAAAGATGGGGGTTAATTTGGGAAATTTCCCAAAATTAAAATGTGTCCAGTTTTGGCCTTGGGGGGGTCACAGGGGCATGTCCAATTGAATTGGGACTTTTCCCAAAAAAATGGAAAGCCTCGGGGAGAAATTAACCTGTCCCTCCAGCAGGGGGCCCCTTTTTATTCTTGTGAAAAAGGTTTAAGTCCCGGAACCGTTACTAAAAAAGGGGAACTTATTTTAGGGGAAAGCATGCCCTTTAATTTCCAAAAATCCCTTTTTTATGAAAGGGAAAAAAAGTTTGCCTCTAAGTATGGTAAAATTGGTAAGCGGAAGCCTTGGGTTGGGGTCATATGGCATCTGGTTGTACCAAGCCTTTTGGAGAGGTTTTTGGGGGGCCCCCCTTTTCCAGGTCTCAGGTGCCGGGTAAGGTCACCCAAAACCCCTTTGTTTTTTGGGTAGGGGCCCTTGTGACGGGAAAAAAGATACCCTTTTTAAAAATTAGATCAAACCCTTTTTTGAAAAGGTGGTTATGGGTCTTTCCCCCCTTTGGAAATGTGTTTACAAAGGAGTTGGACCCTAATTTGGGTCCCCCAAATCCTTTTAAACACTTCGGGGAAAATTTAAATGGATTACCACCTATTTGGGTTTTTGGGTGTCCTTTTTGGGTTTTTCAAAAAAAGGGGAACATCCATTTTTAGCAGGGTGGGCTGGAGTTTGGGGCTCGGGAACCCATCATCTTGTGGCCCTTCTGGGGGGGCTTTTTTAAAGGCTGGAGATATTAGGTTCCCCAGGGTTTTTATCCTCCCAATTGTAGGCCATAACCCCCTTTGTTAGCCGGGCCTCGAAATTATCCAACCAAAAGGTCCCAAGAACTGGCCCTTTTGGGGCCACGGAAAAACCCCGGGTTTTGAAATTCCCCACCATGGCCCAGATTTTTTGAAGGGGTTTCCCCCGGGGGCCAGTTTTGAAATTTTTCTTTAATAGGGGTTAAAAATTTAACTGTTAAGCCTTTTTTTTGTTGATTTAATTTGGGGTTATTTGGGAAATTGGTTTTGAGGTACAGGTAAACGGGTGGACTCCCTTTGTTTTCCATAGTTTTGGAAACTTTTTAAAGAAATAAGGGGGGTTTTTTAAGGGCTGATATGCCCTTTTAAAAAAAGCCCGGAATTTTGGGTTTTAGGGTCCGGGTGTCGGGAAGGCTCCCAAAACCTTTGTTTTAATTAGGGGTTATGCTCCATAGGGGAAAAGCCCCCTTTTTAGTAAGGCCCTTTTATGGGGCAATATTAAAGGTCTTTTCCACCCCCTTTGGGGGTTTTTTGGAAATTGTAACTTGGTAAATCCAAATTATTTCGGGTACAATTTTCCCCTTAGTGGTAATTTGGTGATTTTTTAAAAGGGGGTTCATTTTTCTTGGAGCTTGGGGTTAAAAACACACCTGGGACCCTTCCCCCCTGGGGGTGCTTTTTTTGTTTTGGAGGCAAGGCCCCATTTGCATCTTAAAAATTGTCGGGATTAACCCCCCGGGGGGAAAATAGGAATTTTTCCGGGGAAAGGGAGGGGTTTTGGCTAAACCCTTTTGGGATGTTGGCGGGTTTGTATTTCAGGATATTTTGACCATTTGGGCTACCCTGGGAGTTTAAACCCATTTTGGGGAATAAAAAAGGGGTTGGGTTTTATTTTAAGTTTTGGGGGCTTTTTTAAAACGGGGGGTTTGGGTTTAAATTTTTGAGGTAAAAGGGGGTTTCTTTCCCCTAATACTTTGGAATGTTTCCATTTTGGGATTTTCCCTCGAAAGGGGTGGGGTAGTTCCTCCTTCTTTTTTTAAGTTATTTAGGGCCCCGGGTAAAACCAAACGGGTTTTCTTTCCCGGTTTTTGGAAGGGAGTAAAAGTCTTATTTTTTTTGGGGTACAATCCATGGCAATTTGCGGGTGTTTAATTAAAAGGGCATTTTTTGGATTTGAAAAAGCCGGGGAATCCCTGGCCCGTGGGCTTTGGGGGGGACCCCCTTTCATCTTGAGAAGGCAAAGGGTTTTTTCCTTTGGGGGAAAATTTTGCTTTTTTCTTTGGGGGGGTTTTGGGGTTTTGGGGATTTGAATTTTTGTCCTTTTGGAAAATTTTTTAATTCGGGGATTTCCCCCCAATTTTTAAAAAAAGGGGTTTACCTTTGGTTTTGGGAACCCTTTAAAAACCCCATGTTTTTGAGGCCCCAAATTTCCAATATTTGGTTCCTTTCCTTTTGGGTTTTGGTTGCCATTTTGTTCCCCCTTTCGTTTACAGTTTTTTTAATTCGGGGCCCCCAAAACGGCCCCTTTTTTTTGGGGAGGAGTAGTTTTTTTTTAATTTTGGGAGTTGAATCACCCAATAAATGTTTTAAAGGAGAACCTTTGTTTTATTCTCCCGGGGGTTTTTAAGGAAATTCCAAGTTTTTGAAAGGGGAAAAGGGTTTCTTTGGAAAACTAAAGGATTTTTGGCCCCTGGGGGGGGTTGGGGAAGGGAATTTTTCCTAAAATTTTTTTAAGGGGCCATTTTAACCGGGAGGGTTTACCTTTGGGGAAATAAAATTCCCCTTTTTGTGCCTTTGGGTTTTTCCGGGTTTTGGGGGTGGGGTGAAACGAAACATTTTATAATTAAAACCCCGGGGTTTTTTTTAGGGTTTTGTTTAAAGGGGAGTTGAACCCCAAAGGTTTTGGAAGGAAAAACCTTGATATTCTCCATTCTAGGAACCCCAAGTGGGGTTTCTTTGGGGGGGTTTAAGGCCCTGGGCATTTGGTGCTTTATTTAAGGATTTTTATTTTTGGGTTTCCCCCAAAAGGGAAGGTGTTTTTTTCCCTTTGAGTATAAAAATTCCCCCTTTTGGGGGGTTTTTGGCCCCAAGGGTGGCCAGTATGAAAACCTGGGGAAATGCAAGGGTCCCTGGGAAACCAACCCGGGTTTCTTTTATCCCGGGGACAGAATTCCCCCCATTGAAGTAAATGGAAAATTTGGGGTTAAAACCCGGGTTTTCATTTTTGTTTTTATTTTGGGGTTTCTTGGGTGGGGCCGACCCTCCCCAAAAAAGGGTAAAGGGCATCCCAAGCCTGGGGACAAATGAAGCTGCCCTAGCCTTTTTGTAGTCCCCGGGGAAAGGTTTTCCCCCATTAATTCCCCAATCTGGAAAATTTGGAAACGGATCTTTTTCTTTTACCTACTTTTGGGTGAGGGAAATGTTTAAAGGTGGGGATCCGCCCCTGACAGGGCTGTTTCATGCCTTTCCCCTTTTTAGCCCAGGGGGGGAATTCAGTTTCCCTATAAAAAGGGGTTTGTATTTTGGTGTGTTTTTCCCTTAAAGGGTGGACCTGTAAGGCCACTGATTTTTTTTAGTATTTTAAAGGGGGTATTTTGAGGGTGGCTTTGGGCCTTGGGTACTGTGGCAACTTTTTTGGGGAAAGGTTTTTGTGGGTAAAAAAAAGGGTGGCTTGTGCGGGGTTGTTATTAGTATAGGGCACAATGACATCACTTTCGATCTAGATGTGCAACCATATTGGATAAGGTTGCTTATATAGAAGGTCTGTCCAACCACTGTGGCGCGTGAATGTCAAAAGGTGACAATCTGAACAAGTCATGCCCCAATCACTAACTGCTTCACCTACCATATGTAATGGAGTACTACCTATGTGTTAATGTGTGGGCATGTCGTTATTCCCAAAGGGGATGACTATGCAACTAATGGCATTTAGCTGTAGGCAATGGCTCAGGCACCAGTCATCCATCTCTGTGAGACCCTGTTGGGGTATGCATGTGGCAGCTGGAGAGGTGATCATGGAACCCAGTATGCAGTCAAGTGTGAACAAGGTCAGCCATATTCCCCTGTGGTAGTCTGTACGTCAGACAAATATATACTGAACAAGAGAGGTCCCAGCACCGAGCCGTGTGGGATGCCACGTGTAACTGGTGTATAGTCAGACATGGCATCTGCAATTCTGACCATGTGGGTGCTATCCCTGATCCAGGTAGCAATCCATCATGTGAGATATGTCCATGTCGTGCTTGTGAGCCTATGCATAATGGCCCAGTGGGTTGTGTGTGGAAGGGTTTAGCAAGCTTCAGGTAGGCTGCGTGTACAACTGTCCCTATGTTGATGGACCTGTTAACTGTCAAAAGAATGCAAACATGTTCAAGAGGCAAGATCTGCCCACAACAACACTGAAATGTGTAGGACACAGTGTCTGTAGTTTCCTTATGTCTATGTGTAAGAGTTCCATGACAATACACTCCATAGCTTTGCATAACAGGATAGTTAGGCTTATAGGGCAATATTGTCTGTGGTCCGTTCTGGCACTAACTATGTGGAGTGGGAACACTGTTGCTGTATGCCATTCCGTGGGTACATATCCTGTAGTAACTCCAATATTGCCCAGTGATGTAATGTGAGGGTTACGTCTGTCATGAAGCTCGTGTAAGATGCAGGCCGGGACACCAACTGGTCACATTGATGCTGTAATGTATGCTTTGGGGAGGGCAGCACTCACCTGTTACTGTGTGGTGTCAGGGAGGTTACACTCTGTTGGGATGGATAGTTGCTCCCTAGGGGGGATGGGGGGGCATCTGCACTGAACCTCTTTGCCAGGATGTTGGCTATGCCAGTGGGTTCAGGGTAAGTGTAGTCAGTATGCAGTAACGCAAAGCATATCAGTGAGTGTCCACCCAGGTTCCTGACCTAACTGACAAAGGCCTTGTGATAGTCCGACTTGTCTGGTGCAATTGTCCGTGAGCAGTAGACCTTAGATAAGTACATGAGTGATCATAGCTGTCTGCTAGTACAGATCACAGATGCTTTCCCCGTCTGGGATTGTGCTCTCTCATGTAGTAGCTTCCTCCTGACATTGTACAGCTCATTAATGGCTGGTGTCTACCAGACAGGTCCCCTGCCATTGGAGGAGTGAGTCTTGTTGTTATTTGGGGTAGCACAATCCATGTAGTCCACTAGGAGTCCATACAATGTGTATGTAAAGGATTCAGCAGTCGGAGCTGTATTTCACACTGTCTCAAGCTCTCTGAAGGATGCCACCTTGCTTTGGTGAAGTGAGACGTTGGCTCATCAGAAGTTCACCAAGATTACCCAGGATGGGTGCATGGAGTGTATATGTATGTCCAGTGAGATAGATGTATGTTCCGACCTTACCAATGAGGGGTATATTGCTGGTGTGTAACATAGAGTCCCCATATTGGTGATGATCAGGTCCAATATGTATTCCCCCTTGTGGCTGTGGTGACTGGTTGTGCCATAGCATATGAATGTACAAATTATAGCGACTTTAGGGTGAGGTTGTTGCAGCTTGAGTAGTATCCCCAGTCAATATTCATGTATCTGATGTCACCCAATATAATGGTGTTTGTAGAGACCATCATATCCCCCACTGTTCCCAGGAAAGCCGAGTGTGGTTCCTAAGTATGGGAGGGTGGTCTGTAGTAGGCAACAAACTGAAAGGTGGTTTCAAACAATGGTAGTTGTATATGTATGGTCTGTGATGCTTACTGCAGTGCCACTAACCTGGAGGTGTGTGTATCTGTGATGTATAGGGATACACTCCCTAGTTGTGTTGTCCGTTCCAAGTCCTGTGGTCAGAAAGCATGGTATGAAACATAACCTGGTAGTGCTGGTGTGCATATGTGACCCTGAACTAGGCATTTGTTAGTGCACATATATTGCTATCCCCCATACTGAGGGGAGTCCTGAGTGGCCGCAATATGAGGGTAACACATCTGGTGTTGAGCAGCATTACCCTTAGTTTTATTTAACCTGTAATGTCTATGCAGGTGGGTTTGTCTTTTGAGCCCTGCTCAACAAATGCACTATGGTGGTAGCAACAGCCTTAGCCAGTATTCAAAGGTCCAAGTGTGACAGGTGCAAGCTGTCCATAGTGAAGCTACATGGCATGTTGAGCATGTCACCACAGGCTGACGGACACTGTATCCCCTATGAATGACACCAATCTGTTAGCCAAGTGTTAAACATGATATGTTTGTCTGTATACTGTGACATCATACTTGGTGGATGTAAGATGCTAGACAAGGTCAGGGTCATACTGGCCTGGGCTACATGATGACACTGTTCCTCCATGTACCATGTCATGTGGTCCAGGGAGTAACATCTGAGGTTTTACGCACCAGCATGGACAATGATGGTGCCAGTCCTGTACTTGCTTTGTTGTGACCTGACTGCATGTGTTATGTGGCAGATCCTGGCACACGGCAGACAGCACAAAGGGACTAATCCCTTGTATGGGCTGGTGAGTGGTACGTCAGTGTGTCTGACAATGTGTCGCCTATCACAAGTGTATTATGTGTGTTGTGTAGCCCGAAGACAAGTGACTGTGTGGCACACTGACATTGTGAACTATGTGAGATGTGGGAATTGTAGTGGGGTAGCAGTTGTGTGTGTGCTTGCTGTGAAGGTCTCTGCTGCTTAGGCAGAGTTCATTTACAGCATCCGAGTATGTGTATGTGTGGTAATGTGGTTTGAGTGCTGTCAACAGAGGATATGTGAGACTGATATGTGGTGAGTGTGGTTATCTTCATCACCTGATAGACTATGCCAGTCATGGGTCGAGAGAGTTCAGCACCCTGTATATCTCTATAGGTGCATCTCACACATATATATAGGTTTGTTATGAGGAGGAGAGTCTTGTCTGTGTACATGAGGCAGATGTGACATTGTGTCTACATCACAATATTCACCAGCTGGACTGGAGAGTGCACACAAAGCCGACCCCTGGACATGCCGGGATATCATCATGACATACTCTGTAGCCAGATGACAAAGAATCAGTAGGGTGTTAAGTGTGTAAAGGAGTATAACAGGGATTAGTGCTCAGGTTTGTTGGTGTTCTGTAAAGAGTAGCTGAGAAGGAGTCCAGTCTGAATCATGACACCTCCGACAGCTATGTCATATATAGCAATGTATACACATATATGTTATGAGTCAGGGCCAACTGTACCTGACTGACAATGCCAACATCCTGACAGACAGGCCCATATATACATACCCACCTCCCACCGATGATAGTCCATATCATCATACCAGGAGATATCACATGTAGAATGGATGAACAGCTAACCCCAATGCTAAAAGCATGGCATCAAGTGGACTACATTGATTCCCAATATGTGTCATGCATAAACTACAGAACAAACAGATCCTGCACCTGAACAGTCAGCTGAACCCCCCCCCCCCCACAACACAGGATGTGGAACCGTTGAATGTGTTACAGCAACATATGGCACTCCACACAAGTGTTGGTGCATAACACACCATGGCATGTACAGTCCAGTATGCCTATGAAGTATGATCTGCAAGCCATGGAGTCCATCATGGTTGAAGTCATAAACCGAGCTATTGGAAGCTGACATACACACAACCTTACTAACCGCGGTATGTTCTTGTGCGGATCATGGTTCCCAAACATGCTAGACTGTTTGCAAGGCAGCCACACAGGACATACATCACTGAACACAGCTACACATGTCTCACATACACTTTGAATAGCCCTTTTGTCAACATCCCAGACACATGTAGTACCCACAAAACCAACAAGCTGTGCATAAATATGTGTTGACATATGAATGAATGTCGATGTGTCCACAGATAGATCACAAAAGGTAAGGATTATGAGTTCCTGTTCCAGCTGTTGACACCTGACGACCCACATGGACCATTCCTGGAATGGCATAAAACAAAGTGTACACACATTACCATGTCCAGTCTGATGATGTCACCACCCTAGAAATACAGACGGAGAAGAGAAACCACCCAGTAAAGCAAATAGCGTGCTGTGCTAATGCGTCTCTCTCTAGTACCATAATCTAGTTAGGTAGGGGTTTAAATCCTGTAAACGCTGATTGTGTGTGGGGGGTGTGTGCAATTCTCTTTGAAAGGAGTGGCCTTTTTGAAGACTGGGAAAACACACCACAGATGTACATTCCTCTTTGGAAAGACTGATGATGTCACCACCCTAGAAATACAGACGGAGAAGGGAAACCACCCAATAAAGCAAATAGCGCGCTGCGCTACTGCTTTTTCTCTTTAGTATCATAACCTAGTTATGTAGGGGCTTGAATCCTGCAAACGCTGACTGTTTGTGTGTGGGGGGGTGTATGTACATGTGTGCAATTCTCTTTGAAAGGAGTGGCCTTTTTGAAGACTGGGAAAACACACCACAGATGTACATTCCTCTTTGGTAAGACTGATGATGTCACCACTCTAGAAATACAGATGGAGAAGAGGAACTACCCAGTAAAACAAATAGCGTGATGTGCTAATGTGTCTCTCTCGAGTATCATAACCTAGTTAAGTAGAGGGTTTGAATCCTGCAAACACTGACTGTGTTTGTGTGTGGTGAGTGTGTGTATGTGTGTGTAACTCTCTTTGAAAGAAGTGGCCTTTTTGAAGACTGGGAAAACACACCACAGATGTACATTCCTCTTTGAAAAGACTGATGATGTCATCACCCTAGAAATGCAGACAGAGAAAAGAAACCAACCAATAAAGCAAACAGTGTGCTGTGCTAATGCGTTTCTCTCTCTCTCGTATCATGACCTAGTTAGGTAGGGGTTTAAATCCTGCAAATGCTGTTTGTGTGTGGGGGATGTGTGTGCAATTCTCTTTGAAAGGATTGGCCTTTTTGAAGTCTGGGAAAACACACCATAGATGTACATTCCTCTTTGGAAAGACTGATGATGTCACCACCCTAGAAATACAGACGGAGAAGGGAAACCCCCCAGTAAAGCAAACAGCGCGCTGCTCTAATGCATCTTTCTCTCTCTAGTATCATAATCTAGTTAGGTAGGGGCTTGAATCCTGCAAACGCTGTTTGTGTGTGGGGGATGCATGTGCAATTCTCTTTGAAAGGAGTGGCCTTTTTGAAGACTGGGAAAACACACCACAGGTGTACATTCCTCTTTGGAAAGACTGATGATGTCACCACCCTAGAAATGCAGACGGAGAAGGAAAACCACTCAGTAAAGTAAATAGCACGCTGCGCTAATGCGTCTCTCTAGTATCATAACCTACTTAAGTAGGGATTTGAATCCTGCAAATGCCGATTGTATGTTTTTGCGTGGGGGGTATGTGTGTGCAATCCTCTTTGAAAGGAGTGGCCTTTTTAAAGACTGGGGAAACACACCACAGATGTACATTCCTCTTTGGAAAGACTGATGATGTCACCACCCTAGAAATACAGACGGAGAAGGGAACCACCCAGTAAAGCAAATAGCATGCTGCGCTAATGCGTCTCTCTCTCTCTCTAGTATCATAACCTAATTCGAAAGGGGTTTGAATCCTGCCAACGTTGACTGTTTGTGTGTGGGGTGTGTGTGTGCAATTCTCTTTGAAAGGAGTGGCATTTTTGAAGACTGGGAAAACACACCACAGATGTACATTCCTCTTTGGAAAGACTGATGATGTCACCACCCTAGAAATACAGATGGAGAAGAAAAACCACCCAGTAAAGCAAATAGCGCGCTGCGCTAATGTGTCTCTCTCTCTCTAGTATCATAACATAGTTAAGTAGGGATATGAATCCTGCAAATGCTGACTGTGTGTTTGTCACTCTTGGTCAATGCAGTGTGGGTCTTGCTTTTACTATGTTATGACATATTATGATTACAACAGTAAGTGCATTGCACACATCAGGTATATGCGTTGCAAATATATATGTGTACATGTTCCCTTAATCAGTACATAGGTGTGAAGCCTGCATACTACATGATTACATTTATTGCCATTGACAGGTTGTGCTGCAGATTCTCAGATCGTAGGTCACATATGTATGTATGTGACAGGCCCATCCACTGTCGTGATCCGTGGCCAAGGTCATCTGTGCCACACACACCCATGACAGTTACTTTACAGTAGTGTGAGTGAGGGTATATGCCTGGGGTATATGTCAGGCATGTTCATACACAACCACGACTGCCAATAATGGACAGTCTTTATAGGTGTACAACCGCCTTGTGTATATGCATCCAGGCCTCCAATGTGTCATGTGACACACCTTGGGACTCCAAAATACCTATGGATATGTGGATACCAAGGGACACATGACATAACATGAGGCTGTATGTACACATTGGTACCCAACATACATGTTGAGGGCTACCACCTATGTGGTACTGACGGGATAGTAAGTATAGTACATGTGGATGACTATGCCATAGTCGGCTTACTGTTATACAGCATGTATCACATGACAGGCATCTGTCTGTATGATACTCTTGTGTAGGATATGTGTCCCATCCAGGGAATGGATTGTAGGCCACTGCATGCATTACCAGATGTGGATGGACACATCCATAGTGTGTTTGCATGTACCTAAGGGGGCTATATGCCAAACAGGTGTGGACACAGGAATGGGTGGCGGTAATTACCACTGGTTAGTGTTATAGTGTAGCACCAGAAGGATACAACTGTTACTGAGTTCCCTACGACTGTGTGTCATTTGTCAGGACAACATCCAATGATTGCTTATAGTCATGCTGTTGAGGTTATTTATACTACCAGACCACAAATCATTGACAGATACTAACAGTATCACCCACAGCATGGTGTCTACACATGTCATACACACATGTCTACCCATGTTAGTACATAACTGTAGTAGAAGGCCATTGAAAGATACTGTGACATGTTCACTATGTACACAACAGGGTATGCCACATGTCCCATGTGTCCACTATGCATGTACATACAGACAGTGCACACCCACCATGTTCACAGATGTACACTTGCTAATCTGTACTGCACACATCACACACATACTGTCCACTCACTAACACATGCTGGCAACACATTACACGTCAGCCAAGTGGCACATGGGTGGACAATACATAGTCAGACCTAACAGTGGTGTAAACAATGCTACATTGACAATCAGAGCTTTGATGAATAATGTCTGCTGAGATATACCTACAAGGATGTCATTACACTTTCCTGTTGACAACTTGCTAATATTGCTACACTGCTATAGTGTCACCCTGTGCATCAGCACCATGTTAGCCTGTTCCTCCATCAATGTTACAGATGACAGGAGGCGACACAGGTATCATCATATGCACAGGGCATTTTGTTGTTTGCCAGAGCCTGACATTGACCCATCCAATCGACATGTGTGTGTGTACGTGTGTGTGTGTGTGTGTATGTGTATGTGTGAGCCCTAGTTGTTTGGTTAATGTGTGTGTGTCTGCATGCACACAGCTCCACCATGTGGCTGCCATATACAGTAGTTTGTGGGACAGCCACAGACTGTACCTGCTAGGCCGTACAGATTACTGTCTCTGGCCACGGACACAGTACCTGTGCCTGGCAGGGGTTCTACGGAGAGTATCGGGTACCAACCCTGACTGGGTACTTCCTCAGAGGCAGAGGTGGGATGACTGGACCCATGTCCCTGCTGGGAAAGGCCAGAGCCATGTGCACGTGGTCTACTTTATACGGTCAATGGACAGGCCAGCCCCAGCATTTCTGGGGCTGGTACTGCCACTACGGGAGCGGCTGTGAACCGGGGGCCGTCCGCGACCACTGCCAGCTGTTGCTGTTGCTGGCATGCGTCCGCGTCGATGTCGCAACCGTCCTGCACGGTCCTGGCTCATGGATGACATATTGTGGAGGGCATCTAATGTCTCCCCCCAACGTCTATCAATGACCACAGTGTATGTCTGGATTGCACCGGCAAGATCACGGATGCTGTCATTGATGGTGTAATGTGACCTCTGCGCCCTAAGTCCCTGCCTGGTGTACCATTCCAAATGTGCCTGAGCCTGCATTGCAGCCCAGAACATACTGGACGTCATAAGACCATTGAGGGCACGCCTGCCAGGGGCAATATGACCAGCGGTGCTCCCCCGAGAACCCCTGGATGTCCGCCTATGTGGTACCGTTCCAGGAATATGGCTATGGCTGCTGTGAGGGGATGCAAGTGCCATGGGTACCACACTCTCCTGGTCAGTGCCAACTGTATGCTGTCCCTCGCCTATGGCCATTGGTGGTGAGGGATGTATTGGCAGTATGAGTGTGCACATAGATGGCGTTGAACGCTGTGTACTGTCGATTGGTGGACCAATGACAGACCCTGTCAAACCTCCCTGTGTCAAAATACATGTCTCATCATCAGCACTATTCATGGCAGTGGCTTCAGGTTCCCTGCTGCATTCAGCCAGCCCTAACTCAGCACCTGTGAGAAGAAGACAGGAGACACACTTTACGGTTTACACATGAACACTTGCACACTTGCACACATGCACACATGCACAGATGCGCACATGTGCACATGCGCAAATGCGCACATGCGCACATGCACACATGCACACATGCACACATGAACAGTAATACACTCCTCACTACAGCAGTACACACACACACCAGCAGTCCAACACATACTCTATAGTGGGTGAAGGTGGGTGTCAGTATCACAAGGTAAACAGTCACCACACACGTGTCAGCATGCAGAATATGTGTTGCACAAGACCATACAGTGCAAGTGTAGACGCCCCAATGTAATGGCAGTATACATGGCTTTGTTGCAACTGTGTCATTGTTCAGTGATTGGCTACACCCGGGACCACAATTTGTACATGGACACAACATTGCTGTGCAGGTATTATCAGCTCTGCAATGCCCTGTGCACCATCACTCACACGTATACATGCAATGGCTGCATGTGTTATCTGTGTGACACATAGATATCAATGTCTGAGTACAGTGTCTGTGTCCAAAGCAGATAATAGTGGGCACAGGTGTAGCACATGCATGCTATGTACACAGACAGGATAATTGCGGCATGTTGACATGAAGGTATCCCAATACTCTAAATGGCCAGTGTACAGTGGTTATTGTGAGTGTGGGGCTTATTGCAGATATGTCGGTGCCACACATGGCATGTCATGCTACACGACTGCAACATTAAACACCACACATATCCAATGTGTGTCAAGTGACTTATTCACTCACTAGCATTCCAGGACATATATGTGACACTTTGTTTGGATGGCGACTGCTGTGCATATTGTGTATACTGGCATACGTAAGCACACACACATGCTATGCATATTGTGTAGGTGCATATGTTTGCACACGCACAACATTGAGGTGCAAAGCAATGACTGCTATGAGTAGTACTGTGGTCACTGTAACTGGATGGGATGTAGTACCCTGTGCCATCATTAACATGCATCTTGTGGTCACTCCACAGCTACTAATGTGTGCTAGACCACCGCCTAGCATGCTGTACCTGAACTGCAGTGCCGTGGTTATGTTCACAATTACACAGACACCTTGTACATGGGTGTGTGAGGTGACCAATAGGGAGCATTGCCTAACTTGACTGTGTTATGTCTTGCAGGTGTTGCACACCCATGATAGGACTCTACCCGTGAGATACAGCATGTGTGTGTGCAAGACATGTGGGATACTGATGTGTGACCTTACAGCGGTGTGATGGGAAATGTAGCATGTTTTGTACTGCATATGATAAACGTGTTCTGTTGTGTACAGCTGTAGCAACTATGCATATCTAAGGTGCAGTACAGTGTAACCACACTTGTGTCTGCTGCACTGTGCAGTGTATGTGCTTGAGGCAAGTACTGACTTTAATGAGATGATTAATGTCTCACAGCAAACATGGACAGCATGCATTATGCATAGGTGTGTTACGTGTACATGGCCTACACCTCACCTATGACATGCACATTTAATTACCAATATTAAAGTGTTGACACACTCAAAAGCATGTACCGTCTAACCTGCTGTCACACCAGAGGGACCTACAAGAATATGACACAGTCTATCAGTGGCCACAACTGTGGCATTGCTGCCATGAGTGAGTGCGCTAATCTACAGTGGAACAACAGTCAGCAGTCACAGGTGTGGAGATACTATTCCAAATATCAGTATTGCACACGAGGCAGCACAACTGCTAAACACACAATACACATCTTACGTAAGCATATTCTAACAATACAGGTAACAGTAGTCTACAGCTACGGCATATTACCTGGATGCTCCATGTTGTCCTGCTGGGTAGCTCCAGTCTCCATGATGACACATGCATGATGTTGCTGCTGCTGTGGGCCAGGAGCCACCACTTAGGAGCAGCTCCTCCACTCTGGTGAGGAGGGATGTATGAGCGCTCCACCACCTGTGGCAAGCTGTTGCCTATGGATATCAGGCGCGACGTTGCGGACATGTCTGATTAAATCACTGCAGTGATGGCGTACCTGCTCATATGTCATGTTATGTATGCCTATGTCATTTACCCGGCGAACAAGATCTTGCCACAGTGCAGTGCGCTCATGCTGGTGCTGGCTGGCCCTGCAAAAAAGCCGTGCATAGTTCTGATACAGACTGGCCTGTATGACCTCCTCCTCTGCAGCTGTATACACAGGACTGCGGCGATGAGCCATAACTCTGGAAGACAATTAAACAATATGTGTGAGCAAGTCATGTGGCACACTTAACATTATGAAGTACAGGTATCACTTAACTGCCAGATATCACATCTGTCTGTCTATCAGGAGATACACACATTCAATACCACATATCAGTGCTCAACCCACAACTGCCTGACAGTGGCTGCCGCACTCCATACAACAAACCAGTATACACCAGTACTCGACACACTGTATTGGATACAATGCACAACCTCACACTGGGGGTATATATCAAGCTAATGCATGACGAATATTGTCATCCAATACAATGAATGTAATGTATAGTTACAGTATTAACAGTAAACCACCCTAGTCTTTGATGCCATACCCCTACCTAACATATGTGCACGGTTGTTAATATAGCTGGCATACTGCTGTAACAGAGTATACATGTTGCTAGGTACACACACATACCCTGTAACACACATGTGATTGCAGCCATGGGACAGGCATCATTACACACACATTAGACATACATACAACACACAAATGTATGCCAACGCAGATGAGCATTACCTGTGTACCTTATAGTACTGTGTGCCCCTACTTACAGATACCTATGCCTGAGGAATGAGATCTGTGCAGACTACAGGAAACACACAACACAGTGATACCAGGGAATGTGAACATACACCATACTGTGGTGTTTAGGCCTACAGCTTCAGGTAGTACAACAGTTCATATGTGACCTGGATTCACCAGCAGTACCACTTACTGAGCATACATGTATTGCTACAGCCTACAATGGGACACCACAGTCGTACACAAGGTACTACATCACAACATATGCCATCCTACTATGTCTGCATCCCAATAACTGACACATCTTTCTCTGCCCTCACACCTAGGACACAAACTACCATGACAGACACAACCTCACGCTAAGCTATCACACCTTTACAGACCTTGCACACAGTCAGTATCACACTCATTCCACCTCACATAGCTGCTATTGCACTGAGTACATGTGTGTGCGCATTGTGTCATAGGTAGCTGCTACACTATTGGCCCAGGGCCTACAGCAGCCTAGCCATATGCTACCCTGCCATTTGACACACATGTAATGTGATTCCATTTGCTCCTGTCAAGCGGATACACAGAGAGGACTCCCAGGGCATATTACCTATCTCCATAACATTCATCAGGGTATGTATGACATCTACTAATGAGGAGCCATGTTTATTAATGCTGGGTAGTTTAGTCAGAGTATGGCATATTTGTGTATAGGAACCTGCACCTCCAGCATGTGCTGTTTAGTGCGTTGACAAGGATTAGGGCCCTAGGTCATGTAGCCCGGAGGGATTGTGAGGTGTTGTCATGGTGGTTGGCCGACTGCTATGGGTGTAACATACATCTGTATGTCCAGCAGTGGTGACCTCTGTGTATGGCGTATGCAATTTCTCTAGCTGTGGTTTTGTGAGTCAGTCTGCATAGGGCATGTGTTTGGGGCAGTGTCACTCTTTGTTAGGTATGTCTGTGGCCTTTCCACTTGCTGTGGTTGTCATGTGAGGTACATACCACATGGGGCATTGTGAGGAGTAGGGGGTTCACTGACCTATATTTCCCTAGATGGCACACCTTTTGTGATGACACGTACCATGTAGAGGGATTACAAGACTAGTGTGGAACTGTGATTATCAGAGGGGAGGCTACTGTACACTGTGTCCCATGTTCCCTTCTGACACCTTCAGTGTTGGGCAGGCAACCACCTATCTGGTAGTTAGTGTGTAAAGTGTTTTGGAATGGGTACGATACTGCAGTATCAACACTGGTGTTAAGTTAATGCGTTGGTCACCAGGCACCTGTTGCAGTACGTTTGACCCCGTGTCTCCCTCTCTCTCTCTCTATATATATACATATATATATATATATATATATATATATATATATATATATATATATATATATATATATATATATATATATATATATATATATATATATATATATATATATATATATATATATATATATATATATATATATATATATATATATATATATATATATATATATATATATATATATATATATATATATATATATATATATATATATATATATATATATATATATATATATTACATATCTCTCTCTCTCTCTCTCTCCATATATATATATATATATATATATATATATATATATATATATATATACATACCTATATATATCGGATATATCCATATATATCTGTATATATATATATTTCTATACATATTTATATATGTATATATCTATATATCTACATATATCTATATATCTATATATCTATATATCTATATATCTACATATATATATATATATATATATATATATATATATATATATATATATATATATACACGTGTATATCTCACTCTCTCTCTCTCTCTCTGTCTATATATATATATATATATATATATATATATATATATATGTATATATGTATATATATATATATATGTATATATACATATATACAGGTATGTATACACATACTTGTAAACATCCATTGCTGTACATATACATGCATATATAGGCACATATATTGGCCACCTTTCATGTTGGGAATATCAATCATTAAACAGTTGTGAGACATACAATTTTGTAACAATATTGCACAGTGTTGTGCAGAATGCATTTTGCTGTCCTCAGGCTGTATAGCTGTAGCAGGCCTCACTGTCTCAGTCCCACAGCATTTAACCAGCACATGACATATACCTGCACTGCTTGCTGTTTTCAATGCCACACACTACAACCTACATAGATATGTGCACATAGCGACCTTCTACTACATATATGTCTAGCCTTCTCTAACAGTTGCAATATGTCCCTTGCCCTATGCACATCTGCATTTACATATAGATATGGACTGCGCACACATATGGAGGGTTCACTGTATGTACAGTACCCTTCAGACACATCATTCGCATCCCACCAAATACATATCTGTTACATACCTTACCTTTGTATTTCTTACCTCTGTCTGTTGTACCTGTTGACGTTTATTTTTCTTTTTAAATATATATATATTTTTTTTGGTGTCTCCAAACACCTCTGTTTGTTCGTTTGTTTGTTTGTGTTTGTTTGTTTGTCTGTCTGTCTCTCTCTCTCTCTCTCGCTTGCTCGCTCTCTCTCTCCATATGCTGCAATGATATTATTGCATGTGTGTACAGCAAAAACAGGCTTCTTTTGTAGGTATCTGCGCATGTGCATGTGATGGCCTCTGCACCAATTGGTGCCCACCATTTAGTAATTGCATGCAGCCTGCTGCATGCTAATTGCAGATTCTCACTGTGATTTCAGGACACTGCTATAAAATGGTAGGTTAGGTAGGTGTAGGCCTTTCCAGTTTTGCAAGGTGGGACATGCTTGTTTGCTGTGGACACTGTTGTGTGAGTCAGAAGGTTGGTATATGTCTCATATCTGCAGCTGGGCTGTAGCGGTGAAATGCAAGTTGTACTGAAACCTGACTGTTGCTTCTTCAGTACACTCTTCTCAGTGTGTCAGTTTACTCACAGCTCTTAATGGTAACTCTGAATACATGGGAGTATGTACTTTCTTTTGGAATTAGGAAATTAACTAGCATACAACAGTGGTTATTCCAATGTATTGCTCTGGCTTTCCTATATTCCCTTTACATTCCTCCTTATGTAATGCCTGTTATATTTCTGTCTTGAAATGTATTGCTCTGTCTTTCCTATTTTCCTTTACATTCACTCCTTTTAATGCATGTTACATTTCTTCCTTGCAATGTAATGTTCTGGTTTTCCTATTTCCCCTTTACATACACTCCTTTTAATGCATGCTATATTTCTTGCAGCACAAAGTTGTTGTCTATCTGCTGTGGCTTAGTGGTATTTCATGCAGACTGGTGAGTCCAAGGTGTGGGGTTTGAGACTGACAAGGCTATTTTATTTTGCTGCTGAGCAGTACAAGGCCTTGTCATACAGAGTGACTAAGGCACTTTTAAGCAGTTGTGGCGGGTCTGCGGGTTTGCTGGCGGCTTAGCGATGCTTAGCTAAGCGCACACTGGCACACACTCACACTCACGTGAAGTGCTGTTAAACTCTGGGCAACTGTATTTAGCTAGGTAAAGCACTGCTTAAATCCTTATATGAAATCAAAATGGTCATATCATACCATTCCACATAACCTGCTGGTAAAGACCCATAGAACAAGATTTGTGTTATGGCATTCCTATTTTCCCTTCGTTCCCTCATAGTAATGCATGATATATTTATTACAGCACCAAGCTGTTGTATATCTGCTGTGGCTCAGTGGTAATTCATGCAGTCTTGTGTGTCCAAAGTCCGGGGTTCGAGACTGACAGGGGTATTTTATTTTGCTGATGAGCAGACTACAGGCCTTGTCATACAGAGTGACTAAGGCACTTTTACACAGTTGTAGCGGGTTTGCGTGAGTTTTGCGCGATGCTTAGCTACGCTTATCTACGCTTAGCTAAGTGCACACACACACCAGTTGACTACTGCTTAAAGTGCTTACTCCGCTAACACCTGCACTAATTTCTTTTAAAGAAAGAAAATGGGGAAATAGGAAAGTGGTGAAAAAGGGGACACAAAGAGGGTAGGACAGTAGGAAAACAAGCTCAAGATGTGCAGGAAGGATGTAGGGAAGGTCCATAGCTGCCCAATTCTTTACCAGCAACAGCTGTGCATATGTTTGAAATTTAGAGTGATATTTGAATCCTTCCACCACTGAGAGGGGTGAGGACAACATAGTATGTTGTACAGCCAATTATGATTATCAGTTTACATGTCCAGCAGACATGTGTGTGAAATGGGCAGCTTTGTATGGGCGTACTTTTTGCAGGTACAGATTGCCCCTTTTTTATTTTTCAGGTAAGAGTGGAATGTGAGGTAAGGAAGTAGGGAATATTGGGGAGGTGGGTTGGGAGGTTTACAGACAAGACAAGCAAGACACATACAGGGGCAGAATATGACACATGTGGTGGGTAAACACAATTGACAGGGACGGATGTTTGGATATCGCAAGCCCATGAGCCCACAAATGGCAACAGTGGAACTAACATCCCCACCCATGGGCAGTTACCACTGCACCTTCATAACCGCGAGGCTGTGCTGGGGCTGGATAGGAAGGGCGAGCACACCCGTGAGCTGCACCACTCTCTCTCCTCAAGCTGGCCTGGGGATCAGTCACAGAACACCTGATCTCACTCGCACCACAGCCAGACCCTTTGGAGGGTGAGTGGAGGCTCCTCTGGCCGCTTGCAGAGGGGGTGAGCCTCATCCCTGCAGTGCTTCCACCTGAAGGTGGCACAGGGCCACCGGAGGAGGAGGTCCCAGGCTGGGCACTGGTGCCAGGTGCAGTGCCAGATGAGGTGGGAGAGGTGGGTCGCTGGGACCCACCTTCCCAGTTATCTATGTTTAGCAGTATTTAATGGCATTTTGGGTTAGTAACAACCAACACCATTCCAAATTAGTTGTAACAGCATGCATTAGTATTCCCATTAACCAAACACACATGAATTCCAAACGTTGAACAGCAAACATAACACATGCATATTTAGAACAACAGTGGACATTCCAACAGCATGCAGGTTTGATTGGTGGCAACAGGCCATCAGGTTTGGATATGTGAACAGGGCACATGCATCAACATACATGCAGATATGTATAATCCAACAGGACAAATGTCCATAGGAATTAATTGTGAATACACATACCCAGTTTGGTGTGGAATGGCATAATTTGTGCATAACATAGGGGGGTATAATATTACATTAACAACTTAAAATACCTATACGTATACTGTACATTCCTACTAGATGCAGATATATATCCCCTGCATGTATTAGTACAGTTCCCTGTATGTAACCTTAGAAATGTTAGTGATGGAGATGTTACTGCTACATTAATATATATTCCATTTGTATTCATATATGTTCATATCTGGCTGTGTTCAGGTAAAGTATCCTGCTACATTTGAACAGTGACATACAGTTCTACCAACACAATGACATTTGTGGGATCACAAGCACAAGCTGCTCATGTACCGGATTAACATGTACATACTATACATGAAACAGTTGAGGACTATAAATATTCATCTGAGGTACTGGCATTCCCATCAGCCAGTTTATATGGGCCTAGACAACTGTGGATGTTCAGCATTTCATACAACTATACTATCTCCATAATGCAAGGGTACAAAACATATCCAAAATGTGGGATGGACACAGTCCAGGTATTGTACTTTATTAAAACATTTCACTCTTTGGTTGTGGCTGTCTCATTCATTTAATTATGTAGTGCATGCAGTACCTTTATTCCAGACTTCTTACACCTTTATTGGTATCTTCAAACTCTTACTCACACTCTCACTTATTTTATTTACATCTCAGGATGGTACTTAATTCCAGGCTTTATTAACATTTATTGCTGAGTTACAACAATCCTTTCCAAGCCGACTCACTTATTTCATATGTCAGTATATACAAGGATGTATTCATGACTTGTCTGTCCTTTATTGATGGATTAGAACACTCATTTTCAGGCTGAAGCAGTTATCTGATATTACAGTACAGGTAGAAACTCTATTTGAGACTTGTTTACTCTTTATTAATGGATTACAATACTCTTTTTCAGGCTGCATCACTTATCTGATCTTAGAATACTAGCAGAAGCTTTATTCTAGGCTTATTTGACCTTTATTACTGGGTTATAACACTGAACTCTTTTACAGGCTGTCTCACATATATTCTGTAATAATACCAGCTGAATAATTACTAACCTGCCTGGTGGCAGCCTTACCAGCCTATCAGCATAGGCTTGCTGATTCGTAGAACACCTGCAGCTGTAA
Organism: Protopterus annectens; assembly: GCF_019279795.1. Classification (NCBI taxonomy): domain Eukaryota; kingdom Metazoa; phylum Chordata; order Ceratodontiformes; family Protopteridae; genus Protopterus; species Protopterus annectens. Next base: position 1,258,850,250 of record NC_056729.1, read on the forward strand.
TATAAATGAAGGATATTGGAACATACCTATCCATACTATAGGCTAGGATAGCATTTCTTACATACTTAATTACATGGATGCTTACTCAGTAGTGGGGCATTGGGCATCTGATGGGCCTCCTGGATCCATCGGTTCAGTTGGTCCTCCTTTCATCACTTCAGGTCCGCATGGTGGATACAGACCTGCTCACCAGTCCTAGGAATGCCTGTAGCACTGGTAAGATCATGTGCCAACTGGTTCCAAGCCTCTGCCTTATCGCTCCCCATTGAACCAGGCCCTGCATGAGTCGGCCTTCATGTTGGTGGACTAGGAGCCAAACCATATATTTGGACTCCTCAATGCCCCACCTTTGCTCTAAAGTGATTGCCCTCTCTGACACCTGCCATCCTGACTGCAAATGGGTACCACAATCAGTTATAAGCGAGTATTCCTGCCGATGGCACTTAAATATGCCGCATTTCCCGCACTTTTTTGTGATTGGCCGTTTTTGAGAATTCTAAGCTGACTGCAGACCTGCTTAGTAATGGTTAATTTAGCATCTGGCATTTGCTACTAGTGGCTATTCTCTAAGCTGTTATGGCTTAGTGGTTCTGTGCTTTGATTATGATTCACAGGGTCCTGGGTTTGAACCTTGTCACTCTTTTATTTTAATACTGTCTAGACAGGCTAGGGAGTGTGGCTGCGTTTAAGCAACCTAGCTCTACGTTGCTCCCCGGTGCCCTAACGTGCCCTGGTTGTACGGCGAGCACGTCACATAAACACATTGCTGGGTAAAGCGCTTTTAAACTTTGGGCAACTCTATTGCACTGGGTAAAGTGCTATTAAACTATAGGCAACTATGTTTAGCTGGGTAAAGCGCTATTAAACTATGGTCACCTTTGTTTAGCTGGGTAAACGCTATTAAACTATGGGCACCTCTGTTTGGCTGGCTAAGCGCTATTTAACTATAGGCACCTGTGTTTAGCTGGGTAGCGTTGTAACAGCAGGCTATTCTATATCTGGGTCCTTTAAAAATATATATTTTGTTCAATGATACATTAGCCATGTCACTGCTTTTAATAAAATTTGAATCATATGTCTGGTATTATTTCAAATACTGATTTAAACATAAATAAGAAGGGGGGAGTGTTGGGACTCGAACCATGAATGCCTCCTCTTTGTGCATCGCTCTACCATTACACCATTGCAATTTTGTGCAATTTGCATAAACATTCTTTCTTATGCTCTTCCATGTCGAATTGCTAACTATAGCTAAGCAATGGGCACACCCATACACACTGGCGCAAATACGGGCAACTATGCTCCATTGGATTTAAAAAAAAAAAATTTAATATTTTACTTTTTATAACTGTGATGGGGGTTTACAGTGTCAAGGAGGTGTGGTGTTGGGTGCAAGTACATTTGAGTGAACTTCGTTCTTGTGTGTTGACATTTTGCTTTACTACACTTGCAGGGGCGTGGACATTTGGGCACTGCTTGGCAGCGATCGGACGTACCCTGCTTTCATACCCTACTCTTCGGTCCGTGTAACAAGTTACGGTTGAATCAACGCGTATGCCCTCATGAATATTCATGGCGGCGTGACATCATGCGATTCAACTGCAATACTCCGGAGTAAGACATATTAAGTCTTGCGGAGGTTTACCGTGAATCGGGGAATATCTGCCAGCATCTGGCATTTGACATCAGATGACAAATAAAAGAACTTATCTAATTCATATCTATAAATGTTCATGTTTGACCTTTAGTACTGTTTAATGCTGTGTTGACTGTTCACACTTGAGTGTTACATCAGCCTAAAATGATTTATTCATTTATATTCTAACATCTCATTTTTTGATATTTGAAATTTGGGGTGCTACCCTCGCGGGTCAGAATGCACTTTTGGGAGGACTTTAAATTTAAATGTATGTTCTTTCTTTTGTCAAGATATGTTTTAATAAAGCATTGGTCTCAACCCTTCTATGTATTTCTGAGCCGATGTAGCTAATCCACTCTTAATTTTGATTAGTCTTTCCCTGTGTAAAATGGTCACAAAGCTAAACAGTTAGCAAAATAAATAACATTGTTTGTAAAACATGTAGCATAAATGTTAAGTTTAAATTCCACTAAAGCAGTGTAGGGGAGTTTGTAACAGTACAGCACTGTGGGGAGTTTGTAGCAAGCTATCTATAAGTTGTTTTTAGGTCTGACTCAGTCCATCCATTCATTTAATTAAGATTTGGACTCCTCAGTCAGGGCTGCTGCTTATCTCTGCTGAGTGCAGCAGCTGAAAAGGGGGTACCTGATCGGCCTGGGGTGACAACTTGCTGTTCAAGCCATGGAATCTGAAGTTTTCAATAACTTTTATGATTAGGCAATTCTGCTATACTATACTGTAAATGCCAATAATGTTTCCCAGAATATAATTCAAAAGCGTTACATTTTTTAACACATAACATGCTTGTTCTTGTTCAATATACAGATGTGACTACACACCGTATGATTTGTTAGAAAGGTATTGAGCAATAGTATACATTGTTTTTAAATATAACCATTATTAGGAAAAGTAAGATGGAATAAGTTTGCTGTTGCAACAACACCATTCAAATTAGTTGTAACAGCATGCATTAGTATTCCCATTAACCAAACACACATGAATTCAAGCGTTGAACAGCAAACATAACACATGCATATTTAGAACAACAGTGGACATTCAACAGCATGCAGGTTTGATTGGTGGCAACAGGCCAACAGGTTTGGATGGTATGTGAACAGGGCACATGCATCAGCGTACCATGCAGATATGTATAATCCAACAGGACAAATGTCCATAGGAATTAATTGTGTGAATACACATACCCAGTTTTGGTGTGGAATGGCATAATTTGTGAGCATAACATAGGGGGTATAATATTACATTAACAACAAAAATACCTATCGTATACTGTACATTCTACTAGATGCAGATATATATCCCTGCATGTATTAGTACAGTTCCTGTATGTAACCTTAGAAATGTTAGTGATGGAGATCATTACTGCTACATTAATATATATTCATTTGTGTATTCATATATGTTCATATCTGGCTGTGTTCAGGTAAGTATCCTGCTACATTTGAACAGTGACATACAGTTCTGTAACACAATGACATTTGTGGGATCACAAGCACAAAGCTGCTCATGTGCGGATGCTAACATGTACATACTATACATGAAACAGTTGAGGACTATAAATATTCATCTGAGGTACTGGCATTCCCATCAAGCCAGTTTATATGAGGCTAGACAACTGTGGATGTTCAGCATTTCATACAACTATACTATCTCCATAATGCGGGGTACAAAAACATATCCAAAATGTGGGATGGACACAGTCCAGGTATTATGCTTTATTAAAAACATTTCACTCTTTGGTTGTGGCTGTCTCATTCATTTTAATTATGTAGTGCATGCAAGTATACCTTTATTCCAGACTTCTTACACAACTTTATTGGTATCTTCAAGCTCTTACACTCTCTCACTTATTTATTTACATCTCAGGATGGTGGGTACTTAATTCAGGCTTTATTAACATTACTGAGTTACAACAATCCCTTTTCCAGCCGACTCTGCTCACGCCTTTCATATGTCGAGTATATACAAGGATGTATTCATGACTTGTCTGTCCTTTATTGATGGATTAAGAACACTCATTTCAGGCTGAAGCAGTTATCTGATATTAGAGAATACAGGTGGAAACTCTATTTGAGACTTTTGTTTACTCTTTATTAATGGATTACAATACTCTTTTTCAGGCTGCATCACTTATCTGATCTTAGAATACTAGCAGAAGCTTTATTCTGAGGCTTATTTGACCTTTATTGCTGAGGTTACAACACTGAACTCTTTTACAGGGCTGTCTCTTATATTCTATAATAATACCAGCTGAATAATTACTAACCACTGCCTGGTGGTGCCAGCCTTTACCAAGCCCTATCAGCATAAGGCTTGCTGATTCAGCGGGCGAACACCTGCAGCTGTAATATAAATGAAGGGATATTGGAACATACCTATCCATACCATAGGCTAGGATAGCATTCTTATACTTAATTACATGGATGCTTGCACTCTCAGTAAGTGGGGCATTGGGCATCTGATGGGCCTCCTGGATCCATCGGTTCGAATTGGTCCTCCTTTCGCTCACTTCAGGTCCGCATGAGTGATTTTACAGACCTGCTCACCAGTCCTAGGAATGCCTGTAGCACTGGTAAGATCATGTGCCAACTGGTTTCCAAGCCTCTGCCTTCTCGCTCCCCAGCCCAAGCCAGGCCTGCATGAGTCAGCCTTCATGTTGGTGGACTAGGGCCAAACCATATGGACTCCTCAATGCCCCACCTTTGCGCTCTAAAGTGATTGCCCTCTCTGACACCTGCCATCCTGACTGCAAATGGGTACCACAATCAGTTATAAGCTGAGTATTCCTGCCCGATGGTGCTTAAATATGCCGCATTCCGCACTTTTTTGTGATTAGCCGTTTTGGGAATTCTAAGCTGACTGCAGACCTGCTTAGTAATAGTTAATTAGCATCAGCATTTTGCTACTAGTGGCTATTTCTCCTAAGCTGTCATGGCTTAGTGGTTCTGTCTTGATTATATTCACAGGGTCCTGGGTTTGAACCTTGTCCTCTTTTATTTTAATACTGTCTAGACAGGCTAGGGAGTGTGGCTGCGTTTAAGCAACCCTAGCTCTCGTTGCTCCCCGGTGCCCTACCGTGCCCTGGTTGTACAGCGGGCACGATCACGCAAACACATTGCGCTGGGTAGCGCTTTTAAACTTTAGGCAACTCTATTGCACTGGGTAAAGTGCTATTAAACTATAATTGTATGTTTGCTGGGTAGCTATTAAACTATGGTCACCTTTGTTTAGCTGGGTAGCACTATTAAACTATAGGCACCTCTGTTTAGCCCTGGCTAAAAGCGCTGTTTAACTATGAGCACCTGTGTTTAGCTGGGTGGCGTTTGCTTAACAGCGAGCTATTCTATATCTAGGTCCTTTAAAAATATATATTTTGTTCAATGATACATTGGCCATGTCACTGCTTTTAATAAAGTTTGAATCATATGTCTGGTATTAGCTAAATACTGATTCATTATAAATAAGAAGAATTAGTGGGACTCGAACCATGAATGCCTCCTCTTTGTGCATCGCTCTACCATTACACCATTGCAATTTTGTGCAATTTGCATAAACATTCTTTCTTATATATCTTCCATGTCGGAATTACTGTATAGCTAAGCAATGAGCACACCACCTTTTAAAAGCGCCAAATAGGGCAACTATATCGATTTAAAAAAAAATGTAATATTTTGCTTTTTATAACTGTGATGGGGGTTTACCAGTTTTTAAATGTGGGGTTGGGTGGTTACATTTTGGGGAAAATCGCCCCTTTTTTACCCTTTTTTTTAACACTTCATTTTTTAAATTTAAAATTTCTTGGGTCGGGAAAGCCTTTGGGGGTTTAAATTTTTGGTTTTTCCTTTTTTAAGATTTTGGTTTTTTTAAAACATTGGCCCCTTTTATGAAAATTTTTGGCGTAACAAACCCCTCCTTAATTTTTTAAACCTTTTCCAGTAAAAGGACAATATTAAAAAAAATTAAAAGGTTTTCGTGAAAAAGGGGAAATTACTAAAGCATTGGGGGGGGTTTTTAAAATCCCCGGGGGGTTTTTACAAATAAAAGGTTTTTTCTATTTTATATCCATTAAAATTTAATTGTTTGGGCCCTTTTGTAACTGTTTTTTAAAGGGTGGTTGACCCCGGGGGGGCAAATTGGTGTTCAAGCCCTAAAATTTAATTTTCCTTTTTTATTCAAATTTTCATTTTATATTTAAATTTCTAATGGGTTTCCCCGAATATTTAAAAACTTTTTAAAAAATTTAAATGTTGTTCTTTTCTTTTTGTCAAGTATGTTTTTAAAAAGGATTGGCTTAAACCCTTTTTAAAAATTAAAATTTTAGGAAAAAAAGTAATAATTTTTTTTGAAAATTTTTTTCCAAAAATTGGGGGCAAAAAGTTTAAAAGTTTGAAAATTTATAACAAGGTTTGAAAAAAAAAGCAATTTAAATGTTAAGTTTAAATTAAAAAAAAGGAGTTAGGGGATTTGTAACGGGAACCTGTTTTTAAGTTTTGGTAGAAGCTTAAAAACCCATAATTTTTTTTTAATCCACTAGTCACCAAATTTTTATTTAATTAAGTTTGGAACCCAGCAAAAGGGCCTGGGGGGGATCCCTGCTGGGGCAGGGCTTTAAAGTATGGTTGGCCTGGGGTTAAAACCCCCCTTTCAACCCCATGGGAAAAATTTAATTTTCCCTTTTATGTTTTTCAATTTTTTCCTTACTTTTTAAATTTAAAAGGAATAAATGTTTCCCGGGTTTAATTCCAAAACCTTTTCTTTTTTTCCCCTTTCAAAAAATTCTTGTTTTGTTTAAAATAAAAAAATTGAACACAGAGATTTGTTAAAATTTTTTAAAAAAAAAGTAAATTTTTTTTAAAAATTTAAAAAAAAATTTTAAAAAGGAATTTTTTAAGTTTGGCTGTTCAAAATTTTAAAAAAAACCCAAAATTTTGAGGGCCCTTAAAGGGTTTAATTTTTAAATGTTTTTAATTTAAAAGCACAGGACCACTTCCCAAAAAAAAAAAAACCTTAACCTTTTTATTTAAAAACATTAAAAATTCAAGGAAAACCTTTGGGTTTCCTGTTAATCTTAATTTTCCTTCCTTGGTTTTACAAAAACCCTTTTGGAAAAAAACCCCCAAAAATCACCCCCATATTTTTTGTTTTTCCCTTACCTTTCTTTCCCAAATTTAATTAAGTTGAACCCGGGGAACTGGGGGTTCTCCCAAAACTTCCTTTCTTCCCCCCATTTTGGTTAAAACCCCCTTTTACCCACCAAAAAAACTGATTTTTTTTCCCTTCCTTCACCCCCCCCCCCCCTTGCCCTTTTCTTTTTTGCTTTTTTTTTCCCGTTGGGGCCCCCCCTTTTTTTTCCCTTTTTTTTGGCCTTTTTCCCCCTTTTTTCCTTTTTCCCTTTTTCCTAAAATTTAAAAAAAGGGTTACCCTTTTAATTTTAAGGGAAAATTTGTAGGCCCCCCCCCAAAGTTTTTTTTTCCTTACTTTTTGTTTTTTTTTTTTTTTTCCCCCCCCCCCCTCAAGCGATAGTGGGCACAGGTGTAGCACATGCATGCTATGTACACAGACAGGATAATTGCGGCATGTTGACATGAAGGTATCCCAATACTCTAAATGGCCAGTGTACAGTGGTTATTGTGAGTGTGGGGCTTATTGCAGATATGTCGGTGCCACACATGGCATGTCATGCTACACGACTGCAACATTAAACACCACACATATCCAATGTGTGTCAAGTGACTTATTCACTCACTAGCATTCCAGGACATATATGTGACACTTTGTTTGGATGGCGACTGCTGTGCATATTGTGTATACTGGCATACGTAAGCACACACACAACATGCTATGCATATTGTGTATAGGTGCATATGTTTGCACACGCACAACATTGAGGTGCAAAGCAATGACTGCTATGAGTAGTACTGTGGTCACTGTAACTGGATGGGATGTAGTACCCTGTGCCATCATTAACATGCATCTTGTGGTCACTCACAGCTACTAATGTGTGCTAGACCACCGCCTAGCATGCTGTACCTGAACTGCAGTGCCGTGGTTATGTTCACAATTACACAGACACCTTGTACATGGGTGTGTGAGGTGACCAATAGGGAGCATTGCCTAACTTGACTGTGTTATGTCTTGCAGGGTGTTGCACACACCCATGATAGGACTCTACCCGTGAGATACAGCATGTGTGTGTGCAAGACATGTGGGATACTGATGTGTGACCTTACAGCGGTGTGATGGGAAATGTAGCATGTTTTCGTGTACTGCATATGATAAACGTGTTCTGTTGTGTACAGCTGTAGCAACTATGCATATCTAAGGTGCAGTACAGTGTAACCACACTTGTGTCTGCTGCACTGTGCAGTGTATGTGCTTGAGGCAAGTACTGACTTTAATGAGATGATTAATGTCTCACAGCAAACATGGACAGCATGCATTATGCATAGGTGTGTTACGTGTACATGGCCTACACCTCACCTATGACATGCACATTTAATTACCAATATTAAAGTGTTGACACACTCAAAAGCATGTACCGTCTAACCTGCTGTCACACCAGAGGGACCTACAAGAATATGACACAGTCTATCAGTGGCCACAACTGTGGCATTGCTGCCATGAGTGAGTGCGCTAATCTACAGTGGAACAACAGTCAGCAGTCACAGGTGTGGAGATACTATTCCAAATATCAGTATTGCACACGAGAGGCAGCACAACTGCTAAACACACAATACACATCTTACGTAAGCATATTCTAACAATACAGGTAACAGTAGTCTACAGCTACGGCATATTACCTGGATGCTCCATGTTGTCCTGCTGGGTAGCTCCAGTCTCCATGATGACACATGCATGATGTTGCTGCTGCTGTAGGCCAGGAGCCACCACACTTAGGAGCAGCTCCTCCACTCTGGTGAGGAGGGGATGTATGAGCGCTCCACCACCTGTGGCAAGCTGTTGCCTATGGATATCAGACGCACGTTGCCGGACATGTCTGATTAAATCACTGCAGTGATGGCGTACCTGCTCATATGTCATGTTATGTATGCCTATGTCATTTACCCGGCGAACAAGATCTTGCCACAGTGCAGTGCGCTCATGCTGGTGCTGGCTGGCCCTGCAAAAAAGCCGTGCATAGTTCTGATACAGACTGGCCTGTATGACCTCCTCCTCTGCAGCTGTATACACAGGACTGCGGCGATGAGCCATAACTCTGGAAGACAATTAAACAATATGTGTGAGCAAGTCATGTGGCACACTTAACATTATGAAGTACAGGTATCACTTAACTGCCAGATATCACATCTGTCTGTCTATCAGGAGATACACACATTCAATACCACATATCAGTGCTCAACCCACAACTGCCTGACAGTGGCTGCCGCACTCCATACAACAAACCAGTATACACCAGTACTCGACACACTGTATTGGATACAATGCACAACCTCACACTGGGGGTATATATCAAGCTAATGCATGACGAATATTGTCATCCAATACAATGAATGTAATGTATAGTTACAGTATTAACAGTAAACCACCCTAGTCTTTGATGCCATACCCCTACCTAACATATGTGCACGGTTGTTAATATAGCTGGCATACTGCTGTAACAGAGTATACATGTTGCTAGGTACACACACATACCCTGTAACACACATGTGATTGCAGCCATGGGACAGGCATCATTACACACACATTAGACATACATACAACACACAAATGTATGCCAACGCAGATGAGCATTACCTGTGTACCTTATAGTACTGTGTGCCCCTACTTACAGATACCTATGCCTGAGGAATGAGATCTGTGCAGACTACAGGAAACACACAACACAGTGATACCAGGGAATGTGAACATACACCATACTGTGGTGTTTAGGCCTACAGCTTCAGGTAGTACAACAGTTCATATGTGACCTGGATTCACCAGCAGTACCACTTACTGAGCATACATGTATTGCTACAGCCTACAATGGGACACCACAGTCGTACACAAGGTACTACATCACAACATATGCCATCCTACTATGTCTGCATCCCAATAACTGACACATCTTTCTCTGCCCTCACACCTAGGACACAAACTACCATGACAGACACAACCTCACGCTAAGCTATCACACCTTTACAGACCTTGCACACAGTCAGTATCACACTCATTCCACCTCACATAGCTGCTATTGCACTGAGTACATGTGTGTGCGCATTGTGTCATAGGTAGCTGCTACACTATTGGCCCAGGGCCTACAGCAGCCTAGCCATATGCTACCCTGCCATTTGACACACATGTAATGTGATTACACTTGCTCCTGTCAAACGGATACACAGAGGTGACTCCCAGGGCATATTACCTATCTCCATAACATTCATCAGGGGTATGTATGACATCTACTAATGAGGAGCCATGTTTATTAATGCTGGGTAGTTTAGTCCAGAGTATGGCATATTTGTGTATAGGAACCTGCACCTCCAGCATGTGCTGTTTAGTGCGTTGACAAGGATTAGGGCCCTAGGTCATGTAGCCCGGAGGGATTGTGAGGTGTTGTCATGGTGGTTGGCCGACTGCTATGGGTGTAACATACCTCTGTATGTCCGGTAGTGGTGACCTCTGTGTATGACGTATTCAATGCACTCTAGCTGTGGTTTTGTGAGTCAGTCTCCATAGGGCATGTGTTTGGGGCAGTGTCACTCTTTGTTAGGTATGTCTGTGGCCTTTCCACTTGCTGTGGTTGTCATGTGAGGTACATACCACATGGGGCATTGTGAGGAGTAGGGGGTACACTGACCTATATTTCCCTAGATGGCACACCTTTTGTGATGACACGTACCATGTAGAGGGATTACAAGACTAGTGTGGAACTGTGATTATCAGAGGGGAGGCTACTGTACACTGTGTCCCATGTTCCCTTCTGACACCTTCAGTGTTGGGCAGGCAACCACCTATCTGGTAGTTAGTGTGTAAAGTGTTTTGGAATGGGTACGATACTGCAGTATCAACACTGGTGTTAAGTTAATGCGTTGGTCACCAGGCACCTGTTGCAGTACGTTTGACCCCGTGTCTCCCTCTCTCTATATATATATATATATATATATATATATATATATATATATATATATACACATATATATATATAAACATTTATATATATATATATATATATATATATATACATACATATATATATATATATATATATATATATATATAAACATATATATATATATATATATATATATATATATATATATATATATATATATATACATGTATACATATATATATATATATATAGATATATATATACATAGATAGATATCTATTACATATCTCTCTCTCTCTCTCTCTCCATATATATATATATATATATATATATATATATATATATATATATATACACATACCTATATATATCCGGATATATCCATATATATCTGTATATATCCATATATATCTGTATATATCTATATATGTATATATCTATATATCTACATATATCTATATATCTATATATCTATACACCTTCATATCTATATATCTGTATATCTATATATGTATATATCTCTATATATATATATATATATATATATATACACGTGTATATCTCACTCTCTCTCTCTCTCTCTGTCTATATATATATATATATATATATATATATATATATATATATATGTATATATGTATATATATATATATATATATATACATATATACAGGTATATATACACATACTTGTAAACATCCATTGCTGTACATATACATGCATATATAGGCACATATATTGGCCACCTTTCATGTTGGGAATATCAATCATTAAACAGTTGTGAGACATACAATTTTGTAACAATATTGCACAGTGTTGTGCAGAATGCATTTTGCTGTCCTCAGGCTGTATAGCTGTAGCAGGCCTCACTGTCTCAGTCCCACAGCATTTAACCAGCACATGACATATACCTGCACTGCTTGCTGTTTTCAATGCCACACACTACAACCTACATAGATATGTGCACATAGCGACCTTCTACTACATATATATGTCTAGCCTTCTCTAACAGTTGCAATATGTCCCTTGCCCTATGCACATCTGCATTTACATATAGATATGGACTGCGCACACATATGGAGGGTTCACTGTATGTACAGTACCCTTCAGACACATCATTCGCATCCCACCAAATACATATCTGTTACATACCTTACCTTTGTATTTCTTACCTCTGTCTGTTGTACCTGTTGACGTTTATTTTTCTTTTTAAATATATATATATATTGTTTTTGGTGTCTCCAAACACCTCTGTCTGTTTGTTTGTTTGTTTGTGTTTGTTTGTTTGTCTGTCTGTCTCTCTCTCTCTCTCTCTCGCTTGCTCGCTCTCTCTCTCTCTCCATATGTTGCAATGATATTATTGCATGTGTGTACAGCAAAAACAGGCTTCTTTTGTAGGTATCTGCGCATGTGCATGTGATGGCCTCTGCACCAATTGGTGCCCACCATTTAGTAATTGCATGCAGCCTGCTGCATGCTAATTGCAGTTCTCACTGTGATTTCAGGACACTGCTATAAAATGGTAGGTTAGGTAGGTGTAGGCCTTTCAGTTTTGCAAGGTGGGGACATGCTTGTTTGCTGTGGACACTGTTGTGTGAGTCAGAAGGTTGGTATATGTCTCATATCTGCAGCTGGGCTGTAGCCGGTGAAATGCAAGTTGTACTGAAACCTGACTGTTGCTTCTTCCAGTACACTCTTCTCAGTGTGTCAGTTTACTCACACCTCTTAATGCTAACACTGAATACATGGGAGTATGTACTTTCTTTTGGAATTAGGAAATTAACTAGCATACAACAGTGGTTATTCCAATGTATTGCTCTGGCTTTCCTATATTCCCTTTACATTCACTCCTTGTAATGCCTGTTATATTTCTGTCTTGAAATGTATTGCTCTGTCTTTCCTATTTTCCCTTTACATTCACTCCTTTTAATGCATGTTACATTTCTTTCTTGCAATGTAATGTTCTGGTTTTCCTATTTCCCCTTTACATTCACTCCTTTTAATGCATGCTATATTTCTTGCAGCACAAAGTTATTGTGTATCTGCTGTGGCTTAGTGGTATTTCATGCAGACTGGTGAGTCCAAGGTGTGGGGTTTGAGACTGACAAGGCTATTTTATTTTGCTGCTGAGCAGTACAAGGCCTTGTCATACAGAGTGACTAAGGCACTTTTAAGCAGTTGTAAGCGGGTCTGCACGGGTTTGCGCGACGCTTAGCGATGCTTAGCTAAGCGCACACAAGCACACACTCACACACTCACGTAAAGTGCTGTTAAACTCTGGGCAACTGTATTTAGCTAGGTAAAGCACTGCTTAAATCCTTATATGAAATCAAAATGGTCATATCATACCATTCCACATAACCTGCTGGTAAAGACCCATAGAACAAGATTTGTGTTATGGCATTCCTATTTTCCCTTTACGTTCCCTCATAGTAATGCATGATATATTTATTACAGCACCAAGCTGTTGTATATCTGCTGTGGCTCAGTGGTAATTCATGCAGTCTTGTGTGTCCAAAGTCCGGGGTTCGAGACTGACAGGGGTATTTTATTTTGCTGATGAGCAGACTACAGGCCTTGTCATACAGAGTGACTAAGGCACTTTTACACAGTTGTAAGCGGGTTTGCGTGAGTTTGCGCGATGCTTAGCTACGCTTATCTACGCTTAGCTAAGTGCACACAAGCACACACCAGTTGACTACTGCTTAAAAGTGCTTACTCCCGCTAACACCTGCACTAATTTCTTTTAAAGAAAAGAAAATGGGGAAATAGGAAAGTGGTGAAAAAGGGGACACAAAGAGGGTAGGACAGTAGGAAAACAAGCTCAGGATGTGCAGGAAGGATGTAGGGAAGGCCCATAGCTGCCCAATTCTTTACCAGCAACAGCTGTGCATATGTTTGAAATTTAGAGTGATATTTGAATCCTTCCACCACTGAGAGAGGGGTGAGGACAACATAGTATGTTGTACAGCCAATTGTAATTATCAGTTTACATGTCCAGCAGACATGTGTGTGAAATGGGCAGCTTTGTATGGGGCGTACTTTTTTTGCAGGTACAGATTGCCCCTTTTTTATTTTTTCAGGTAAGAGTGGAATGTGAGGTAAAGGAAGTAGGAATATTGGGGGAGGTGGGTTGGGGAGGTTTACAGACAAGACAAACAAGACACATACAGGGGTGGAGTATGACACATGTGGTGGGTAAACACAATTGACAGGGACGGATGTTTGGATATCGCAAGCCCATGAGCCCACAGATGGCAACAGTGGAACTGAGATCCCCACCCATGGGCAGTTACCACTGCACCTTCATAGCCCACGCCGAGGCTGTGCTGGGGGCTGGATAGGAAGGGCAGGCACACCCGTGAGCTGCACCACTCTCTCTCCTCAAGCTGGCCTAGGGGATCAGTCACAGAACACCTGATCTCACTACGCACCACAGCCCAGACCCTTTGGAGGGTGAGTGGAGGCTCTCCTCTGGCCACGCTTGCAGAGGGGGGGTGAGCCTCATCCCCTGCAGTGCTTCCACCTGAAGGTGGCACAGGGCCACCGGAGGAGGAGGTCCCGGGCTGGGCACTGGTGCCAGGTGCAATTGCCAGATGAGGTGGGAGAGGTGGGTCCGCTGGGACCCACCTTCCCAGTTGTCCTATGTTTAGCAGTATTTAATGGCATTTTGGGTTAGTAACAACCAACACCATTCCAAATTAGTTGTAACAGCATGCATTAGTATTCCCATTAACCAAACACACATGAATTCCAAACGTTGAACAGCAAACATAACACATGCATATTTAGAACAACAGTGGACATTCCAACAGCATGCAGGTTTGATTGGTGGCAACAGGCCATCAGGTTTGGATATGTGAACAGGGCACATGCATCAACATACATGCAGATATGTATAATCCAACAGGACAAATGTCCATAGGAATTAATTGTGAATACACATACCCAGTTTGGTGTGGAATGGCATAATTTGTGAGCATAACATAGGGGGGTATAATATTACATTAACAACTTAAAATACCTATACGTATACTGTACATTCCTACTAGATGCAGATATATATCCCTGCATGTATTAGTACAGTTCCCTGTATGTAACCTTAGAAATGTTAGTGATGGAGATGTTACTGCTACATTAATATATATTCCATTTGTATTCATATATGTTCATATCTGGCTGTGTTCAGGTAAAGTATCCTGCTACATTTGAACAGTGACATACAGTTCTAGCAACACAATGACATTTGTGGGATCACAAGCACAAGCTGCTCATGTACCGGATTAACATGTACATACTATACATGAAACAGTTGAGGACTATAAATATTCATCTGAGGTACTGGCATTCCCATCAGCCAGTTTATATGGGCCTAGACAACTGTGGATGTTCAGCATTTCATACAACTATACTATCTCCATAATGCAAGGGTACAAAAACATATCCAAAATGTGGGATGGACACAGTCCAGGTATTGTACTTTATTAAAAACATTTCACTCTTTGGTTGTGGCTGTCTCATTCATTTAATTATGTAGTGCATGCAGTATACCTTTATTCCAGACTTCTTACACCTTTATTGGTATCTTCAAACTCTTACTCACACTCTCTCACTTATTTTATTTACATCTCAGGATGGTACTTAATTCCAGGCTTTATTAACATTTATTACTGGGTTACAACAATCCTTTCCAGCCGACTCACTTATTTCATATGTCAGTATATACAAGGATGTATTCATGACTTGTCTGTCCTTTATTGATGGATTAGAACACTCATTTTCAGGCTGAAGCAGTTATCTGATATTAGAATACAGGTGGAAACTCTATTTGAGACTTGTTTACTCTTTATTAATGGATTACAATACTCTTTTTCAGGCTGCATCACTTATCTGATCTTAGAATACTAGCAGAAGCTTTATTCTAGGCTTATTTGACCTTTATTACTGGGTTATAACACTGAACTCTTTTACAGGCTGTCTCACTTATATTCTATAATAATACCAGCTGAATAATTACTAACCTGCCTGGTGGCGCAGCCTTACCAGCCTATCAGCATAGGCTTGCTGATTCGCGGAACGAACACCTGCAGCTGTAATATAAATGAAGGGATATTGGAACATACCTATCCATACTATAGGCTAGGATAGCATTTCTTACATACTTAATTACATGGATGCTTACTCAGTAGTGGGGCATTGGGCATCTGATGGGCCTCCTGGATCCATCGGTTCAGTTGGTCCTCCTTTCATCACTTCAGGTCCGCATGGTGGATACAGACCTGCTCACCAGTCCTAGGAATGCCTGTAGCACTGGTAAGATCATGTGCCAACTGGTTCCAAGCCTCTGCCTTGTACGCTCCCCATTGAACCAGGCCCTGCATGAGTCGGCCTTCATGTTGGTGGACTAGGAGCCAAACCATATATTTGGACTCCTCAATGCCCCACCTTTGCGCTCTAAAGTGATTGCCCTCTCTGACACCTGCCATCCTGACTGCAAATGGGTACCACAATCAGTTATGGCGAGTATTCCTGCCGATGGCACTTAAATATGCCGCATTTCCCGCACTTTTTTGTGATTGGCCGTTTTTGAGAATTCTAAGCTGACTGCAGACCTGCTTAGTAATGGTTAATTTAGCATCTGGCATTTGCTACTAGTGGC
This sequence comes from Protopterus annectens, assembly GCF_019279795.1. NCBI lineage: Eukaryota > Metazoa > Chordata > Ceratodontiformes > Protopteridae > Protopterus > Protopterus annectens. Next base: position 1,258,866,618 of record NC_056729.1, read on the forward strand.
TATTTCTCCTAAGCTGTTATGGCTTAGTGGTTCTGTGCTTTGATTATGATTCACAGGGTCCTGGGTTTGAACCTTGTCACTCTTTTATTTTAATACTGTCTAGACAGGCTAGGGAGTGTGGCTGCGTTTAAGCAACCTAGCTCTCGTTGCTCCCGGTGCCCTACCGTGCCCTGGTTGGCACGGCGAGCACGTCCACGCAAACACATTGCGCTGGGTAAAGCGCTTTTAAACTTTGGGCAACTCTATTGCACTGGGTAAAGTGCTATTAAACTATGGGCAACTATGTTTAGCTGGGTAAAGCGCTATTAAACTATGGTCACCTTTGTTTAGCTGGGTAAAGCACTATTAAACTATGGGCACCTCTGTTTAGCTGGCTAAAGCGCTATTTAACTATAGGCACCTGTGTTTAGCTGGGTAAAGCGTTGCTTAACAGCAGGCTATTCTATATCTGGGTCCTTTAAAAATATATATTTTGTTCAATGATACATTGGCCATGTCACTGCTTTTAATAAAATTTGAATCATATGTCTGGTATTATTTCAAATACTGATTTAAACATAAATAAGAAGGGGAGTGTTGGGACTCGAACCATGAATGCCTCCTCTTTGTGCATACGCTCTACCATTACACCATTGCAATTTTGTGCAATTTGCATAAACATTCTTTCTTATGCTCTTCCATGTCGGAATTGCTAACTATAGCTAAGCAATGGGCACACCCACGCACACAAGCGCAAATACGGGCAGCTATATCGTGGATTTAAAAAAAAAAATTTAATATTTTACTTTTTATAACTGTGATGGGGGTTTACAGTGTCAAGGAGTGTGGTGTTGGGTGCAAGTACATTTGAGTGAACTCGTTCTTGTGTGTTGACATTTTGCTTTTACTACACTTGCAGGGGCGTGGACATTTAGACTGCTTGGCAGTCGGACATGCCCCCTGCTTTCATACTCGGTCCGTGTAAGAGTTACGGTTGAATCAGCATGCCCTCATGAATATTCATGGCGCGCTGACATCATGCCGTTCAACTGCAGCCTCCGAGTAAGACATATTAAGTCTTACACGGAGGTTTCGTGAATCCGGGGGAATATCTATAGCATCTGGCATTTGACATCAGATGACAAATAAAAGAACTTATCTAATTCATATCTATAAATGTTCATGTTTGACCTTTAGTACTGTTTTAATGCTGTGTTGACTGTTCACACTTGGTGTTACATCAGCCCTAAAATGATTTATTCATTTATATTCTAACATCTCATTTTTGATATTTAAATTGCTACCCTGCGGGTCAGAATGCACTTTTGGGAGGACTTTAAATTTAAATGTATGTTCTTTCTTTTTTGTCAAGATATGTTTTAATAAAGCATTGGTCTCAACCCTTCTATGTATTTCTGAGCGATGTAAGCTAATCCACTCTTAATTTTTGATTAGTCTTTCCTATGTAAAATGGTCACAAGCTAAACAGTTAGCAAAATAAATAACATTGTTTGTAAAACATGTAGCATAAATGTTAAGTTTAAATTCCACTAAAGCAGTGTAGGGGGAGTTTGTAACAGTACAGCACTGTGGGGGGAGTTTGTAGCAAGCTATCTATAAGTTGTTTTTAGGTCTGACTCAGTCATCCATTCATTTAATTAAGATTTGGACTCCTCAGTCAAGGGCTGCTGCTTATCTCTGCTGAGTGCAGCAGCTGAAAGGGGGGTACCTGATCGGCCTGGGGGTGACAACTTGCTGTTCAAGCCATGGAATCTGAAGTTTTCTTTTATGATTAGGCAATTCTGCTATACTATACTGTAAATGCAATAATGTTTCCCAGAATATAATTCAAAACGTTACATTTTTAACTTGCATAACATGCTTGTTCTTGTTCAATATACAGATGTGACTACACACCGTATGATTTGTTAGAAAGGTATTAGGCAATAGTATACATTGTTTTTAAATATAACCATTATTAGGAAAAAGTAAGATGGAATAAGTTTGCTGTTGCAACCAACACCATTCCAAATTAGTTGTAACAGCATGCATTAGTATTCCCATTAACCAAACACACATGAATTCCAAACGTTGAACAGCAAACATAACACATGCATATTTAGAACAACAGTGGACATTCCAACAGCATGCAGGTTTGATTGGTGGCAACAGGCCAACAGGTTTGGATATGTGAACAGGGCACATGCATCAACGTACATGCAGATATGTATAATCCAACAGGACAAATGTCCATAGGAATTAATTGTGAATACACATACCCAGTTTGGTGTGGAATGGCATAATTTGTGAGCATAACATAGGGGGGTATAATATTACATTAACAACTTAAAATACCTATACGTATACTGTACATTCCTACTAGATGCAGATATATATCCCCTGCATGTATTAGTACAGTTCCCTGTATGTAACCTTAGAAATGTTAGTGATGGAGATGTTACTGCTACATTAATATATATTCCATTTGTATTCATATATGTTCATATCTGGCTGTGTTCAGGTAAAGTATCCTGCTACATTTGAACAGTGACATACAGTTCTAGCAACACAATGACATTTGTGGGATCACAAGCACAAGCTGCTCATGTACCGGATTAACATGTACATACTATACATGAAACAGTTGAGGACTATAAATATTCATCTGAGGTACTGGCATTCCCATCAGCCAGTTTATATGGGCCTAGACAACTGTGGATGTTCAGCATTTCATACAACTATACTATCTCCATAATGCAAGGGTACAAAAACATATCCAAAATGTGGGATGGACACAGTCCAGGTATTGTACTTTATTAAAAACATTTCACTCTTTGGTTGTGGCTGTCTCATTCATTTAATTATGTAGTGCATGCAGTATACCTTTATTCCAGACTTCTTACACCTTTATTGGTATCTTCAAACTCTTACACTCTCTCACTTATTTTATTTACATCTCAGGATGGTACTTAATTCCAGGCTTTATTAACATTTATTACTGGGTTACAACAATCCTTTCCAGCCGACTCACTTATTTCATATGTCAGTATATACAAGGATGTATTCATGACTTGTCTGTCCTTTATTGATGGATTAGAACACTCATTTTCAGGCTGAAGCAGTTATCTGATATTAGAATACAGGTGGAAACTCTATTTGAGACTTGTTTACTCTTTATTAATGGATTACAATACTCTTTTTCAGGCTGCATCACTTATCTGATCTTAGAATACTAGCAGAAGCTTTATTCTAGGCTTATTTGACCTTTATTACTGGGTTACAACACTGAACTCTTTTACAGGCTGTCTCACTTATATTCTATAATAATACCAGCTGAATAATTACTAACCTGCCTGGTGGCGCAGCCTTACCAGCCTATCAGCATAGGCTTGCTGATTCGCGGAACGAACACCTGCAGCTGTAATATAAATGAAGGGATATTGGAACATACCTATCCATACCATAGGCTAGGATAGCATTTCTTACATACTTAATTACATGGATGCTTACTCAGTAGTGGGGCATTGGGCATCTGATGGGCCTCCTGGATCCATCGGTTCAATTGGTCCTCCTTTCATCACTTCAGGTCCGCATGGTGGTTACAGACCTGCTCACCAGTCCTAGGAATGCCTGTAGCACTGGTAAGATCATGTGCCAACTGGTTCCAAGCCTCTGCCTTCTACGCTCCCCATTGAACCAGGCCCTGCATGAGTCGGCCTTCATGTTGGTGGACTAGGAGCCAAACCATATATTTGGACTCCTCAATGCCCCACCTTTGCGCTCTAAAGTGATTGCCCTCTCTGACACCTGCCATCCTGACTGCAAATGGGTACCACAATCAGTTATGGCGAGTATTCCTGCCGATGGTGCTTAAATATGCCGCATTTCCCGCACTTTTTTGTGATTGGCCGTTTTTGAGAATTCTAAGCTGACTGCAGACCTGCTTAGTAATGGTTAATTTAGCATCTGGCATTTGCTACTAGTGGCTATTTCTCCTAAGCTGTCATGGCTTAGTGGTTCTGTGCTTTGATTATGATTCACAGGGTCCTGGGTTTGAACCTTGTCACTCTTTTATTTTAATACTGTCTAGACAGGCTAGGGAGTGTGGCTGCGTTTAAGCAACCTAGCTCTACGTTGCTCCCCGGTGCCCTACCGTGCCCTGGTTGGCACGGCGAGCACGTCCACGCAAACACATTGCGCTGGGTAAAGCGCTTTTAAACTTTGGGCAACTCTATTGCACTGGGTAAAGTGCTATTAAACTATGGGCAACTATGTTTAGCTGGGTAAAGCGCTATTAAACTATGGTCACCTTTGTTTAGCTGGGTAAAGCACTATTAAACTATGGGCACCTCTGTTTAGCTGGCTAAAGCGCTATTTAACTATAGGCACCTGTGTTTAGCTGGGTAAAGCGTTGCTTAACAGCAGGCTATTCTATATCTGGGTCCTTTAAAAATATATATTTTGTTCAATGATACATTGGCCATGTCACTGCTTTTAATAAAATTTGAATCATATGTCTGGTATTATTTCAAATACTGATTTAAACATAAATAAGAAGGGGAGTGGTGGGACTCGAACCATGAATGCCTCCTCTTTGTGCATACGCTCTACCATTACACCATTGCAATTTTGTGCAATTTGCATAAACATTCTTTCTTATGCTCTTCCATGTCGGAATTGCTAACTATAGCTAAGCAATGGGCACACCCACGCACACAAGCGCAAATACGGGCAGCTATATCGTGGATTTAAAAAAAAAATGTAATATTTTACTTTTTATAACTGTGATGGGGGTTTACAGTGTCAAGGAGTGTGGTGTTGGGTGCAAGTACATTTGAGTGAACTCGTTCTTGTGTGTTGACATTTTGCTTTTACTACACTTGCAGGGGCGTGGACATTTAGACTGCTTGGCAGTCGGACATGCCCCCTGCTTTCATACTCGGTCCGTGTAAGAGTTACGGTTGAATCAGCATGCCCTCATGAATATTCATGGCACGCTGACATCATGCCGTTCAACTGCAGCCTCCGAGTAAGACATATTAAGTCTTACACGGAGGTTTCGTGAATCCGGGGGAATATCTATAGCATCTGGCATTTGACATCAGATGACAAATAAAAGAACTTATCTATTTCATATCTATAAATGTTCATGTTTGACCTTTAGTACTGTTTTAATGCTGTGTTGACTGTTCACACTTGGTGTTACATCAGCCCTAAAATGATTTATCCATTTATATTCTAACATCTCATTTTTGATATTTAAATTGCTACCCTGCGGGTCAGAATGCACTTTTGGGAGGACTTTAAATTTAAATGTATGTTCTTTCTTTTTTGTCAAGATATGTTTTAATAAAGCATTGGTCTCAACCCTTCTATGTATTTCTGAGCGATGTAAGCTAATCCACTCTTAATTTTTGATTAGTCTTTCCTATGTAAAATGGTCACAAGCTAAACAGTTAGCAAAATATATAACATTGTTTGTAAAACATGTAGCATAAATGTTAAGTTTAAATTCCACTAAAGCAGTGTAGGGGGAGTTTGTAACAGTACAGCACTGTGGGGGGAGTTTGTAGCAAGCTATCTATAAGTTGTTTTTAGGTCTGACTCAGTCATCCATTCATTTAATTAAGATTTGGACTCCTTAGTCAAGGGCTGCTGCTTATCTCTGCTGAGTGCAGCAGCTGAAAGGGGGGTACCTGATCGGCCTGGGGGTGACAACTTGCTGTTCAAGCCATGGAATCTGAAGTTTTCTTTTATGATTAGGCAATTCTGCTATACTATACTGTAAATGCAATAATGTTTCCCAGAATATAATTCAAAACGTTACATTTTTAACTTGCATAACATGCTTGTTCTTGTTCAATATACAGATGTGACTACACACCGTATGATTTGTTAGAAAGGTATTAGGCAATAGTATACATTGTTTTTAAATATAACCATTATTAGGAAAAAGTAAGATGGAATAAGTTTGCTGTTGCAAATTTTTTTTAAAATCACAACCAGATATCTGAGGTGCATGTACACAGTTAATTAAGTAGATGTAATTTATGAGCACAGAGACCATCTGTGCAAAAAAAAAAAAAGCAACTTAACCATGTTATGTTATCACAGTTAAATATTCAATGGAGATATATCTCTGGGTATTCCTGTAATCTGGTAATTTTCTTCTGTTTTGACATGCTTTATGAGAAAATAGAAGCTAATAAATCACTATATATTTTGTTTTAATCCACAATAGTAGCACATATTCTTGATACCTAATCTGGAAGTGTAAGTCCAGAAGGCCAGCAGAAGGAGACAACGTGAGGTGTCATACCCAAATGCTGTCACTTGGGTCTTGCAATTGCTATGGTTGGCCATGAAAGAATTAAATACCCTCAATACTTCACCCCTGTGACCTGGGAAATATGACATACTGTACCTTTTCAGTGTTTTACATTTTCATCCATCTCACTGTTTACACTTTAAGTAAGGAATAAACTGAATTTCTGGATCTGTAACTTCCAGTCCTTTACTAAACTGCCTTGCAGCAAGGAAATTCATGATGCTTTTAGTCAAACAGCTAAAAGAATTGAACACAGAGAGTCATTGTCATAATTTATACAAGCAAAAGTGAAATGATTTAATTAAAAAAAATAATTTCAAAATGGAATTTTCATTATGTAGTATGGACTGCTCAACAACTGGGAAGCAAAGAAACTCTCTTATCTCTGAGACCATCTAATGGTTAATGTTTTTCAAGCTGTTTGTCAATTGAAAAGACACTAGTGACACTACTCTCCAACAAGTTTTAGAAATAACTCTTAACTTTCTCTCATTTAAATATGCACTGAAAGAATTCTTAAGCAAAACATGGATGTGTTCCTGCTCTCAGCCCTCTTAGTTGAGTATCCGTCTGCCTTGGCTACCTTTTACAATAACCTTTGTGTCTCTGACTACCTCCTCAACAACCTCTACCCTCAGTATGCTTTCTCTGTATTCTCTCCCTCTTACCTCTCTTTCTATTTATACTTACATGTTGACTGCGCATCTGTTACTCCTCTAATCTCTCCTTTCTTCCCACATTTGCTAACCTTGTTACACACACTGATTCCCTTCTTCACCCTCTCGTTTGCTCCTGTGCTTCCCTTTGTGCTGCCTGTCCTCCCTTTTTCCTATACAGGTACTTAATTAGGATTGTAGCAAAGTTCCTACTTTTGTTACCTTTGTGAATGTCTGACATGTCTTTTCCAGTGCAATTTTCTGACGTGCATTTTATTTGTATAAGAATTCTGTTGTAAAGTATTATTAATTACCATGTACCTTGGAGCTTTTCTCCTCAGGTATCTGCTGAAAATGGGATCCTAGGACCCCAGTCACACTTTCCAAGTAAACAAATCTCAAATGAATAAATAAATTAATGAAAATGTGTTACTAGAATCTGCTGGACTGCCATGTGCTGAAGGAGAGGCCATGTCACATCCGTTTCACAGCAGCATTACACCTTATTCTTAAAGCAATTATAGCACATTCTAGAATCCCAATGCATCTGCAGACTTAAAAGAAGAAACACTCAAGCGACCCTTACCGCTACTGGGAATAATTCCAATGTGGGGTGGGTGCATTGTCTGTTAGTCAGGATTCAGGTTTTCACTCACTACTAATTTATTCCACAAGATGTGGTGGTGGTGCTACGGTAGCATTGTCATCTCACAGTAAGACATTGTCTTGTTCGATTCTCAGCTAGAGCGTCTTCTGTGTGGAGACATGCGTGAATGGGCATACCTTCGTTGAAGGTTGTGCGTCAGGGCTGGCAATTCAGCACGTAAAAATCCACTGCCAATCATTAGCGGACTGGAGTTCCGCTGTGGCGATCCCTAACAGGGAAAAGCCGAAAGACACAACAACAACTAATTTATTCCACAAGAGGGCTGAATATGGTCAAATGTGATTAAAAATTGTCAAAATTATAATATGTGAATATGTGAATATATATAAAGACATGGCGTGCTTATCATCACTTAAAGCATTATCCATGTGAAAATAACACTATTAACTAATTATATAGCAACTTCATGGATTCAATTTATCCTAAAATAAATCTAGCTATGATAGCATCATTAAAGTATGAATATTACTAAGCATCAGACAAACTCAGAGAAAATGCCCACTGCTTCCTGATGATCCCCTCACAATCTGCGTATTCCAATCTACAAATCACGTGTGAAAGGTGTGGCCATTTCAATGGGTAAAGCACTACAGTAACAACAGAAACAGAAAAGAGCATAGTAGCTTAAAATGGCAGCTGTTGCTCTCTTCACACAGGATTAATTTCTCACTATTTGAACAGTTGTGTGTTTTGTGCTCTGATCTCACTGCCTCTGGGACAAAGAATGAGGCAGGCTTTCCATTCTTGTTAGTAATTACAAATTTTCTGAGTTGCAGAGAACTTGCTGTGACAATAATAAAGAAAAAGGGGGTATAGAGAGTGAAGTCCTCCACTTAAGCATGCGGAAGTATATGTCCCCTACAAAATTACTTTTTGTGCTGACTTTATTTCTTGCCAGTTGTTCATAACCTGACAATTACAGGTGCACATATTATGAATGTTTTCACACTTGAGATTTCTGCTACCACCAGTAGTTGCATGGCAATTGAGGACACAACCATATATTCCAAGGAGATGCAATGTACACAGTGAGATTCTTAATTTTTTCACCACCATGGTGAACTATGCCCTCCATGTAGTGTGATCTCGGAGCTGATATATTTAAGTAGGGGGTGTGGGGGGTGAAGCCCGCCATTTTGGTGGGCTTACTTTTCCTCCATTCATTTGGTTTCCATGGATGTCAAGTGGTTCCTTTCCCTGTGAAAAGAATTCAGCAGTGTGCTCATTTGTTGAAGAGGTGTTTATGTGGATTCAGCTCAGGTAAGTAAAATTCGGTCGATCATACTTTCAATTAATGGAAGTAGATTATATATATATATATATATATATATATATATATATATATATATATATATATGGATCCCATTCTCTTAATCGACAACACAGTTTGTTGAGTAATAGAAGATCAAACCCACTTCAGCGAAAGTGCACAATATCGAAAGTGCACTTTCGCATAAGCCGGTTACAGTGGGGATAAGGACATATATCCTTTCCTCCACTGTAGTGTGATCTCGGAGCTGGTATATTTAAGTAGGGGGGTATGGGCGGATGCAGGGGGGCTTGCCTCCCTGCATAAACAGTTTCAATTTAATTTTTTTTTTTTTTGACAATCGGCTTCAGCGAAAGTGCACTTTCGATGATTTGCACTTTTGCTGAAGTGGGTTCGATCTTCTGTTACTCAACAAACTGTGTTGTCGATTAAGAGAAGTAAACCTATATATATATATATATATATATATATATATATATATGTTTATATTTTTTTCTTTACCTGACTCTCAAAAGTGCCCAAGAGGTGTTGTGGCAGGCTTCATAATTCCAAAATGTACAAATGTGTTTTAATTGTTTGAAAAGTCCAGTTTAGGTCTTACTATGAGGGTACAGGGGACAGATCTGTATTTAATTTAGTTTCCCATCCACTCCTCTTAGTTGTGTTTGAAAACTACTTTGCTTAACATAAAGGGCATATCTCTCAGCTGTCCAGTTTTTCACAGAATGTCTCGATTTTTGCCTCATACTTTTAGTTTGTTCCTCATAAAATTCATGGTTTTCTGGCAAACCCCTAAGAGTTGTAGTCATTAACTAATGGCAGACATTTTAGTTTCTGACTTCATATCCTTCAGAAATTACAAGTTAATGCAAAGCCTGGTATTCTGTCAACTTTGTATGAGCAATATTTAAAACCTGTCCCTATTTTTGGGCCATTGTCCTCCCATCATTTTTGGCTTTGTGCAGATTTCTTGCACTAAGAGGTTCAAAGGTATGATAAATTGTGAAGTCTGTGCCAGAGGTGAGATTGCGTTGGTTTGGACATGTGCTGAGGAGGGATGCTGGGTATATTGGGAAAAGGATGCTAAGGATGGAGCTGCCAGGTAAGAGGAAAAGATGAAGGCCCAAGATAAGGTATATGGATGTGGTGAGAGAGGACATGTAGGTGGTTGGTGTGACAGAGCAAGATGCAGAGGACAGGAAGAAATGGAAACAGATGATCGGCTGTGGCAACCCCTAATGGGAACAACCAAAAGAGAAGAAGAAGATTCCTAATAGGAATGAATTTGTCCATGCATTTCATTAAAGAATTCTAGAGAATGATTTGCAAATGTACTCCAACAGTTCTAATAAGAAAATAAATGACAGAGGATTATTAATGCTACCATAGTTGGAGATAACTAACACACAATGATTGTTCAGGCCACTGTGGTTACTGTTTTTAATTAAACTGGAATTGGTGCAAATGAGGCATGCCATGGCACTGTGTTTAGAATAAAAAGGATCTGGAAAATGTTTAGTTTATATATCTCAGCAGTGTTTGTCAGGATGATCTCCAGTATATTTCTACTATTTCTTTATTGTCTTTTCAAGACAGTTCACCTTTATAAAGGTCTAGTGTTTTTCTTTTCTTTTCTTGCAAAGTAATTGACTGGGGCATAATTTCTCAGTCACCAGATGGATACTTTAGATTACTAAGTAATGAGATGAGTCATGTTTGCCATGGAGATGGTCATGTCCCTGAGATGAGATAGGTAGTCATAACCTGAAAGCGGAGCACTTCATGCCCACAATTTGTCTGTATAACCAATTGATACACTATCTGTATACATAGCAAGTGGAAATGAGTGAAAACAAGTTGCGACCTGGTATTTGGGGAGAGCAGGGCAAGTCCTCAAACCATTTTCTAATATAATGGCACCTACCTTCATAAGCACTGTAAGCCTTGTTTAATTATTTATTTATTTATTATGAATGTTGATGAGTCCAACTTACACCTTAATATTGTTTATGAAAATTAGTTTCTGATAACAATTAATTTAACATTGTACTTCATTCTGTACTCTGAATAGCCTTTTGTGAAGAATGCAACTCATTCTTTGCAAAAAAGGTCTGTGCCAATACATTTTCTAGAGTGGACAGACAGGGAATCCACTTGGATCTTCACCATGGGATAAACCAGTTGTTGAATCCAGTAATGCATTTCCACATTTAGAGTACAGCTTCAGAGAAGGAAGTGTCTGACTAATTGAAAAGGATTTAGATGTCCTGCTGTGTTCCTCAATCCATGAAGTACCTTTGTCAATCCCCATGTGGAAGCAGGCAGCCATAATGCTTCATGAGTACCAATACATTCTCCAGCTATGCAAGTTTATTGGTCTCTATTACTTTATTGAAAATTCATATCATCAAATGGCATTTCAGATGGCATTTTATTGAACATGGCATTCGTCATACTGTTCTGATTGAGTTTGGATTTACTGTAGGGATCAGGAAATTTGCTGTTTCCTCAATGTAGTGCAGTCTCGGAGTTGGTATATATAATTATCAGGGGCTGGGGGCACAGACCCCCACATGAGGGAAAGTTCAATGAATAGAATTTCTGATAAAATGCCGTTTGATGATGTGTATCTTTGATAAAGCAATATAGACCCCCATCTTTATAGATCTTGAAATATCACATTGTAGCTGACAAAACAGATATGACTAGTGAGGATATTTAGGGCCAGCAAATTGGGTGATTTAATTGTTTCCATTAGGCAACCACTCAGCAGTGAACCATTTGTGTCGTAAACTATTAACTTTTATAGAGCACTTTTATCTACAAGCAATGTAGACATTCAGTACTAGGATAAGTGATGAGCTTAAAAACCTCAGCTTTGGCCGGCTAAGTACTAGCTGTATTCAACTGGACGTATAAGAGAATTTAAGTACCTTTATCTGCACTTTTTTTCAAAAAATACAGTATTTAAATTGATTTTAACTGTGTTGCAGGAATATTAACTGAACTGGAAGTTTTGACTCTGCTCTTCAGTTAGTCCCACCCACGCGCCCTGTTTTTGTTTTGGGGTTAATCTTAGTGGCCTTGAAACTGCCCGCCCCTCTTGTAAATTTGTGTTTGGATACTCCTTCTGGGCCCATCTCATTTGCTCAATCAACTGAGTGCAGTGGGATCATATTCTGATTTCAGGCACTCCTACTGTGTACAAAGAGACCATCTGGGAAACAGAAAAAAAAAATTAAGCTTGTTTCCTGCCTTTCCTGTTAAGTGGTATAGACTATTTGTAGGCTTCTGAGCCCCCAAGCCCTTCTGTGTTGGAGGGAAGCCTTCTAGCTTAGTTTTTTTTCTTATAACTAGCCAGTTTTCTAGTTGCAGCACTCAAATCTGTTTCTTTGATCTCAGCACTTGTTCAGAAAAAAAAAAATTTTTCATCTGCTTTTACTGTACTTGTGTTTCTACCTACTTTATTTTACTTTTGCATCATCTTAAAAGTACTCAGTTGTATTTATTACTGCTTGGTGTAACTCATTCTAAGCCTTTTGGTTTAAACACTTGGGCTTCGGACCAGTTGTTTTGCACTGAGAGGGTTTGTGGTCTGCACTGTAGTGGCAGAACAGGTAGCTTACGTCCTTCTAGGTTGGGAACTGCTGATTGAGGGCTCAGTGTCTGTTATTCTAGAAGTGTATTAATTCTGGTTTAAGCACTTGGGCTTTCAGGCCAGTTATTTTACATTAAGAGGGTTCGTGGTCTGCACTCCTGTGGGAGGAGAGGCTGGACTCTGCCCTTCTGAGCTGGGAATTTCTGGTTAAAGGCTTATAGTGCATGCATATCTGAACTGCTTCTTACTGAAGTTGGTGCTCCTTGTTTGCTGTGGCATAGACTGGATTCGGGCCTGCTGGATCTAGCTTTGTTTGTGTAACTTGAGCACTAATCCAGGCATTCTCTAAAGTATTCAATTGTATTTATTACTGCTTGGTAGTAACTTGATTAAAGTGTAGCTATCATTCTAAGTATTTTGGATTAAGCACTTGGGCTTCAGACCAGTTGTTTTACATTAGGAAGGTTTGTGGCATGCACTGTGGTGGCAGGACAGGTAGCTTTCATCCTTCTAAGTTGGGAACTGCTGATTGAGAGCCCAGTGTCTGTTATTTTAAAGTGTATTAGTTCTGGTTTAAGCACTTGGGCTTCAGGCCAGTTATTTTACATTAAGAAGGTTCATGGTCTGCACTCTTGTGGGAGAAGAGGCTGGACTCTGCCCTTCTGAGCTGGGAATTTCTGGTTAAAGGTTTATAGTGCCTGAATATTTGAACTGTATCTTACTGAAATTGGTACACCTTGTTTGCTGTAGCATAGACTAGATCCAGGCCTGCTGAATCTAGCTTTCTTTATATGCTTGTTGTTTGTTTGCTTGTTATTTCCCTGGAACGCTAATTCCACCTATGGCTTCTCAGCACTTCTGTGGATCACTAGTGATATCTGCATTGCTTACTGTACTTATTTCCTTGTTTCACTTGAAAGAAAGTTACTGTTTGTCATTTTTGCATTTAAGTTACCTGTAACACATTGCACTTAAGTTACCTGGCACTTGCTCACTAAAGCAATTATATAAGTCAGCACTAAAAATTAAAAGCACTACACCCTCACTCCCCACTGGCCCTTGTTTTCAATTATAAAGGAATTCCCAATATTATTCTAGCATGTCCAAAGGTCAGTTGTCAATCTCCTCTCCGGTCCATCTGGTGAATCTGGGAATCTTGAGGCAATGTTACAACTGCCTCATGTATACAGATAACCCTCTCCTCCTCCCAACAAATTCCAACACATGTGAGAGATGCAACCATATAGCCAAACCGGAGGCTAAGCTCTCTCAACTCAGTATTGGCATAACCAGTCAGGAGGAGAAGGAAACCACACTCTCTACAATTCCAGTCTCACATAGACCTGCCACGACAGCAAACCAAACACATAAACACACAAAAAAATACTCGGAGGCTCTAAATAAAGATCTGCCTAAGCAGCAGAGACCTCCAAAGCAGACACCCAAGCAACCGCTACCCCAAAACAAAACATGTGCAGCACATATCTCACAAAGCCAGTGTGCCGAACAGTCACAGCCCTTAAGACTAAACAACACACCTGATACACTTGTAATAGGTGACTCTATCGTCAGGCACACTGACGTCCCGCTCACCAGGCTGAACAAGGAGAGGGTCACGGTGAGCAGCCTGTCGGGCGCTAGGATCCGCCACATAACACAAGCACTCAGGTCACTCCAAGGCAAGTACAAATATGACTCAGTCATTGTCCATGCTGGTGTGAATGACCTGAGACGTACCTCCCTGGACTACATGAAAAGAGACATAGAGGAGCTCTCTGAGCATGTAGCCCAGGCCGGTATGACCCTGACCTTGAGTAGCATCTTACCCTCACTAAGAATGATGCCACAATATGAAGACAAGATGATCAATTTCAACAATTGGCTTAAGTACTGGTGTCATTCAAAGGGGATCCAATGCCTGTCAGCTTGGGATGATATGCTCGACAAGCCACGATGCTTTGCTAGGGACAGCTTGTACCTGTCACCCCTGGGCTTTCAGATATTGGCAAAGGCTCTTGCTACCCCCATAGTGCCTTTTTTAGGCAAGGCTCAAAAGACAAACCCACCTCCATAGGTATCACAAGGGATAAGAAATTAAGAGTAATGCTACTCAACGCCAGAAGTCTAAACCTCAAGATGCACGCACTCGAAACTCTCCTTAGCATGGAGAACATTGATATCTGTGCAGTAACAGAAACCTGGTTCAGGGCTCCCGAGAGCACCCCAGCACTACCAGGTTATACCTCATACCTTGCTTTTCGGCCCCAAAACTTGGACCGAACCACAAAAGAAGGGGGAGTATCGATATTCATCAAAGGTACCCACACCTCCAGGTTGGTGGCAAAGCAAGAAGCATCAGAGACTATCCATGTGCAACTAACAGTGGGTAAAACTGCCTTCCAGTTTATAGCCTGCTACAGACCACCCACCCAAACCCAGGAATCCCACTCAGCCTTCCTGAGAACACTGGAAAATATGAAGGTCTCTCCAAACACCATTATATTGGGCGACTTCAACTACCCAAACATAGACTGGGAGCAATACTCTAGCTCCAACACCCTAGCCCAAAGGTTCCTAGAATTTATAAACTCAAATGCTATGGAACAACTTGTTACCACTCCCACAAGAGGGGAAAACATACTGGACCTGATCATCACCAACATGGGGACTCTATGCTCCAGACCAGAAGTGTATCCCTCACTGGTAAGATTAGACCATAAACTAATCTCACTGGATATTCACATCCCAACCCCACCCCCTGCCCAGAAAACGACAGTGAAAAACTTCTCTAAAGCAAATTTCACACTCCTCAAAACTGAGGTGGAATCCTTCAAAGCCTCCGGGCCTGTGGAAAATACGGCCCAGACCGCAGAATCCTTTATAAACGCATTCTATGAACACCTTCAGGAATGCATGGATCATGCGATCCCAAATAAAACCAAGACCCAATCCTCCAAAGGCAGACGTCCTGTCTGGTGGACCCCAGCCATAAACAAACTATACAATAGAAGGAGGAAGCTACTAAATGATAGAGCAAAATCCCAAAAAGGGAAGGCATCACTGATCAGTATTAGCAAAAAACTAAGGGCACTCATAAAATTGTCTAAGGCCAGCTTCGAGAGAAAAATTGCACAGGACACTAAGGATAATCACAAGGCTTTCTTTAGTTATGTTAGGAACCTGGGTGGTAATTCCCAGATATGCTCAGAATTAGTCCAAAATGACAAAAAATACACCGAACCCACAGACATTGCCAACATCCTAGCTGAGAGGTTCAGTGCAAACTTCTCCCCCCTTCCCCACCAAAAGGGCAAATATCTATCCCAGCAGAGTGCTGCCCCCCTGACATCTCAGATGCTCAGGTAAGAGCCGCCCTCTCCAAAGCACAAAACACAGCATCAATGGGACCAGATGGTGTCCCGAGCTGTGTCCTACATGAACTCCAAGAAGAGCTAAACCCAAACATAAAACTACTGTTCAATCTCAGCCTTACTACAGGATATGTGCCCAAAGAGTGGTGTACAGCAACAGTGGTCCCTCTCCATAAAGGTGGTGCCTCAACGGATCCTGGAAACTATCGCCCCATAAGCCTGACTAGCTTGGTCTGCAAATCTATGGAAAAGATCATCATGGACCTCATAAATAAAGATATTGGGGACCTACAGACACTGGATCCTACCCAGTTCGGCTTTGTTAAGGGCAGATCCTGCCTCTTAAACCTGGTTGATTTCTTTGAAACAGTCACGAAGGCCATTGACGAGGGGAAGGTGGTCCACACAGCCTACCTGGACCTCGCAAAAGCCTTCGATACAATACCCCACTCGGGCATTATAGATAAGCTCACCAGCTTAAATATAAACCCCTATGTCACTAGATGGATTGCAAACTGGCTCAAAGACAGAACCCACATGGTTAGAATTGCTGGAGCCATGTCAGACTCCAAACCAGTTACAAGTGGTGTCACACAAGGCTCAGTCCCGGGACCTCTCTTGTTCGATATATATTTCTTGGAGGTACAGGCCAACACGGAAGGACTGTGGCTGACCAGGTTCGCAGATGACTGCAAACTGGGTGCCATAATTGGCTCTCCAGCCAACACAAGCATCCTCCAAAAGGGCCTCATAGAAACAGACAACTGGTGCCAGAGCCATGGCCTCAAGCTAAATGCCAAAAAGTGTATAGTCATCCCCTTTGGCAAAAACAAAGTGCCCACAAATTACCACATAGGTGGTAATCCATTAAGTACAGAAGAAGTAATTAGGGACCTGGGGACCCAAGTTGATAGCAATCTCTCATTTGACAACCACGTGGCCAAAGTGGTTAGAAAAACATTTTATATAGCTCACCTAATCATGAAGGGATTCACATCTAGATCAGGGGAGGTCATCGTGCCTCTTTACTCATCCCTCATCAGGCCCATAATTGAGTACAATGCCCCTTTTGGGATGTACCTTACCAGACACCTGCAGCAACTGGAAAGACCCCCAAAGGTACCTCACCAAGAGGATCAAAGGGCTCAAACAGATGCCATATGCTGCCCAGTTAAAGAAACTCCAGCTCTACTCAGTGGCATACCGCCTGTTTAGAGGTGATCTGTGCCTGACGTATAAAGCCATGTCCAACACGGAATTAAAGGACATGCTGCACCTCAGAAAATCCAAATCCCATCGAGCTACACGCTCGAGAGACTTGAACCTCAGCACTGAAATAAATAGGACATGCTGGAGGGACAGATTCATAACCCAGAGGCTCCCTTCACTCTGGAATAAAATCCCAGTCCAGGTTAGGCAGAGTCCCTCATTGACTCTCTTCAAGAAGAATCTTGATGAGTGGATGGGAGATCGTAGGTTTACCCCGGGTATCACTTCTGTGTCACTGTTAGACAGAGGCACAGTATACTAACCTCGAAAAAGGTCATAGCAAAATACATTTAAAATGGGTGGCGAAAGCCAAACACATTCTGGCTAGGCTTATAAATGTCCTAGGGCAGATAGCCTGGTATGAACCTATGAACCTATGAACCTAAGTCTGCATCTAGGAGGAGGTGCACTGTAATAAAGTAAAAGATGGCACTGTGGATGAGAGTTTAGTGTAGCATATGGAGGAGTACAGCATGCCTAACTTTGCCTTTCCCTTGGATAATAGTAACAATGATGACATGTGACATAGTGAAGGACATCCCGAATAATGAGGATGGCTCACATGAGGTAGTACTGAAGTGGCTGCAATTTCTCTGATCAGAAAAAAGCCCCATGCCCCCTCATATAAGGAAGTTGCTGCAATCCATGTCAACTGCAGACTGCCTCTCACAAACAGACATTCCAAAACTGATGCAATGTAATGCTAACGGAAGAAGAAGGGCATCATCCTCAAACAGTAGAAATTATCTAAGATATACTGAATAGGTGCAGCTGTTACCAGCTAGTAGTAGTCAGGCACTATAAGATGTTCCACTTCCGTATTCTATGAGTTTGTAGGAACAGGTGGCCTTCCAGCTTGACAGACATAAGTGAGCCAACAGGAAACCATGTTTAGGACCCCTTGGTCCTAGCTGGCAGATAAGTCAGCACTTCTACTGTCCCTGAATCAGACTTACTGTATGCCCACATTGCATTACATGTGGTTCGGCTATGTGATAAACCACTGCACCTTTCAACATACCCTATGGTGGAGAAAACCTCCATGGAGTCACCTAGTGACAGCAACAGAACTTCATCTTTCCAGGGCTCTGAATTGAGCTCAGCCACATAATTGCTCAATATCACTTCTATCATGTGATAAAGTTCTGTCCATGGTGATAAAGTGTAACCCATCTTATGGTGTTTGTGAAAATGCTATGTTGGACAAGGAGAATCACTTGTTTCTGGGTGACCATGTGCATTCATGCCACAGAGAGGAGACTCCACTTAATACTGGTACTAAAAATAAACCTGTAGGTGACAATCTCACAAGCATGTGTCAGTGGCAGACTACACTGCATCATGTACATGTGCAGGAGCTTGTGAGATCATTTGCCTAAACAACTACTTTCAGTAGCAATCAAAATGAGCTTGACTTCTTCAATTTTATGCTTCCCCATCACTAAATCAACATATCTCAGGGGAGGATATCTGGTATAGTTTATAGTGTCACCAGGGTGCTGGAAAGGTGGACCTAACGTGGATCCTAGTCAGGGCTGACAACATTAAAGTGCTCCTTAGAATGCAAATTACATAAGGGTGGTCTATCTTCCAAGGTACAGGAGTACTGGTAAACACTTTTTTATGGCAATTACCTAGTTTTGAAGGTTATATGCCACAGGTATGATTTGACAATATTCAGGAGTACTTCCACCTGAGGGATTTCACCTACATCCTACCTAGGGGTGAGCCATGTCATGACAAGTGGCAGCACATATGGCCTCTAAAGAGTGGGCTATAAGAGGTTTTCAAATGGCAACATACCTGTTATACAGAGGTTATGGTCTTATTTCAAAGTAATCTGTTTTTCAGCCACTGTATGCCAGCCAAGCTATAGTGGTACATTGAGAAGGTGTGAATGCTGGCTGATGGGCACAATGGATATGTCAGTAACCTGCAGGTTTTCACAAGAAGAGAAAATGAGGCATCTGAGATCAGAGTCACACATGTGCATATATTATGTAGACCTGGATGTCACAAAGGAAATGATTTGTAAATATCAACATATGAATTTTAATAATTTCTTCACATCAGTTGCCTTGGCAAAATCATTACTTCACCATGGACTCTGCTGCTGTGGGACTATGGACATCAGCTCTGTAGGATGCTCGTGTGATCTGAACATGTCCACATGGATGCTCCAGAGAGGAATTATTATTCAGCAGTAAAGACGGTG